>NW_026943727.1:0-26527 GCF_024139115.2 Armigeres subalbatus
ATTAGTTGGCCCTTGAGAAGTTGAAAATTTGATATCAATAAATCATCCTATCAAGCAAAAATAAACATCCTAGTTAATACACTTCAAATAGCAGTAAGCCGGCTGTTTGAATTGCAATCCCTAAAAATGTTCGAGAATGTCACTTGTCATAAGACGAGTTTGTACAATCCAATTGAATTCCACCACTTAATTGTATCTTGACAGATACGTATTTCGACCTCAACAGTAAGGCCGTCTTCAGTGTCTCGTACTTGACTCGACTGTGTCATGATTCTTGACTTCGAAATATTTGTGAAGCCAGTTAACTTTTCTAGCAAAATCGTAGAGTTGTGGATCTTCTTCTTCTTATTGGCATTAAATCCCCGTAGCTTAGTATTCATCAAGCATTTCCACATTTGGTATTTGCGAGTATTCTAAGCCAAGTTACCATTTTTGCATTCGTATATCACGAGGTTAACACGATGATGCTGATATGCCCAGAGAAGTCGGAAAATTTTGATCCCAAAAATTTCCTAGCCCGGACCGAGACTTAAACCCAACCACCTTCAGCATGGTCTTGCTTTGTAGCCGTTCATATCACCGCAGGGTTAAGGAACTGTCGTAATCTGAGAAAGTGACGTAAGCGTCAAATTACAACATGCATGCTTTCCATTTTTCTGTTAAAAAGCTTGATGAGTACTACTCGCTAACACCATTTTCGGAAAATGGCGTATACGTCACTCATAAATTTACTCATATAATCTTTTGTAGGACAGTGCTGAACGAATATTACCACTGCAATTCATTATAAGTTATTCATTATCTGCTATTCTACGCATAACTGTCCCAAGTTAGTTTTTGTAGATGTTAACTTTTTACCATAGAACAATCTATTTTGACGTGAATTTTTCGAAAACTTTTACAGACATCGAACTTTGTTCGAAAAATCATTAAAAACAACATCAAGTCCATTTGTCCCATTGCTCAATTTCTACGCATAATTGTCTCGCGGTAATAAAATTCATTATTATGATTTAGGGGTGCCTAAAATTCATCAAAGTTTTGAAATTTTCACCCATGAAAATTTTCCCCAGGTGGGATCAAAGGAAAAGTCGAAAATCAAATTTTTGTTTCTGATGCCAAATGATTTAAAAATGCATGAAACGTCGAGCTCTGACGTCATTTCAAAAATTTACCGTCGTATGGTGAAGTTCTTAGTTCTAGACCAACATTTGAAAAGGGCGTAACAGCCAAAATTTATTCCTTCTGATTCTTGGCTGTTACGCCCTTTTCAAATGTTGGTCTAGAGTTCATGTTTTATTTGCGAGCTGAGAAACAAACTGCTAAACAAAGTGCGCAAATAACAACAGAAGCGTTGATAGCTGTATGGAAAGGAAAACAAAATAATCAAGTGATTGGTAATAGGGCAATTGAATTTAAAATTTTGCGTTACCATAAAAATTGGAGAGATCTACAGAAAAATAGGCTACCAATGTCGACGACTGAGCTTGAGAAGAGGCAATACTTTTCTGATTCGATAGGAGACTTCTTCGACATCTACAAGAAGTGTAAACCGAAGAACAAGTTGGAAAAGCAAGCAATGCGCTACTTGCAATAACAGCGACAATCAAGGATCAACAATCAAGAAACGAATACACGTGGACCCACAGATACTATTTCATCCAGTGATTTCACTATTTCATCCATCGCATTGGTGATGGTCCTCGGTTGGTTCTTCTCAGGACCAGCATTTTATGGAAAGAAAGAGTTAATTGCGAAAATGGACTGATTCGGTGGCATCGGGTTTGACGTGGTAGCTTGGTTTCTGTTAGTAGGGTAAGACGGTATAATATGCCCCCCCTAAGGCAATTCCTTGATAACTTTTTACTTTTCAACGCAATTTATGCAAACTTTGTGTTATTTGGTAGTCCAGGAAGTCGCAAATGCATTGCCCGTGAGTAGTCATATAAAAATATTTCAGTTAACACGTAATAAAGCTTTTTTGAAAAGTCGTGAAAAAATGAATTTAAAAAAGTGCCTGGGCAATACGCCCCACCTCTACCAAAGACGTTTAATTGCCCTTCATTAGTATTTTATTAATCCCATAATAAAAAGGCTACAAATCCTTATGCGCTTGACATTAAAAAACCAACATAGGTCCATTCAAGCAGGTGTGAATTACATTTCAATATTTTCCATACAATTTGGAAGCAACTGCTGCAGGCTCGCTGCGCTTGTGTCCGGTTGGTAAGGGCGTATCGTCCTGCCTACACTGGGGCGTTTTGGCCAGTGAAACATGTTTTCGAAAATCGTTACATTTTTGAAGATGGAAGCAATTTTATATCATATTAACCACTGAGAAAAGTAATTTTGTTGCCCAACTGAGTGTTCCAGTGCAAGTTTTGCGGACAGTATGCCAGAATCGCTCCAGAATGTTGAGCAAACAAACATGAAAAGTTACATCAAAACTGTAACTTTTTGTATTTTGCTATTATTTTCATTGTGTAATACAAAAATTCTTCCACATTCACATAGTATGATGGGTTTACAAATACTTATAGGTACCAATTGTTTTTGACCCTTAATTAGTTATAGTTTTCTAGAAATCAAAGGGGGGCGTTTTGGCCAGGTGGGGCGCATTATACCGTCTTACCCTACTTCCATCCTTTCAAATTTATTGCATCATCCCTTTCATCGAGCGCTTGTGATTCTGCTACCGAAGAGTAGCTTTCTGCCGTCGCAAAACGATTAAGTTTTGCACTTTGAAGAAAATTTATCTCGGATTGACCTTCTTTTGTATAAAATGGTGGCTTGGAAAAAAACTGATTTCAATTATAATGACAACAGAAACAAAACCAAATAATCTTGCCAGATGACAGCCAAATCGATGAAGACGCCAATACCTCTTCATGGATAAATAGTTCAAGTCCTGAAAAGAACTATGTGTAAATAATTCTTGAAGCTCTTCTCACTTTCCACGTACGTTCCCATCGCGGGCGAAAACCAAACGTTGCAAATAAATATATTTGCGTTTGGTTTCGTGCCACTTCTGATTCTGCTTATTTCTCCTTTATTTCGGACATTTTTGAGGATGGTGTCTTCTAGGATTGTGATATCCTCCACTGAAAGCCAGTCGAGTGGCTTCAGCGGCGATGAGGCCGATAATTCCATGGTTAGAGACTCAAAGTCCATCCAACTGGGAGCAACTATTCGCCTTCTTGATTCAGTTGACCTCCGAGCAGTTTGCTCAATGATAATAAAGAGACACAAATTATTATGGCAAATACCTCCATTTCGTATAGCTACGTAGTCTTACGTCACCTTTGCGTACAACCTGATTGGGCTGTACCTTTGAGTTTTTATATGTGCTTTTAGGTCCTTCTAAATCACAGTTAAAAACCCAGATTAATCCACCTAGCGGTGATGATGCCTTTCTCGCTCATTATAAAATGTATCGAGAAAAGTACTTTAGAGGATTAAACATTGCACAAATATAAAGCAATTAATGATTTTTGACTGTCATATAGCCCTTTATAAGGCAGACGAATCTAAACAATAAATTAACAAAAACAACAATAGGACACAATGTTGACATGGTATTAAACTCAAATGTATGTTTGTTATACAATAAACAGTTCAGAAACATTGAAAAATTGGTGGCAATATAGTTGCCACTGCCCGCCAAGCGGGAAAACAGGCAACAACAAAAATATAAAAAGATTTTTAAAAATTTGGTTTTACGTAGAACCAGTCAAATCAAGGTACGTTACATTTTTTGGTGAAGAGGCAGGTGCACTAGATCACTCACCTTTGAAAACTGTAATGACCTCTCGTGGAAACGGATCACTGAACTCCTGAACTGACATCGACAAACCAAAGATGTGCAGATTGTTCCACCGACGTACGGTCTCACAGCTTCTGGCGAGAAAAACGATGCTGCACTTGCTATCACGGCCATTAATTCGCGGGTACAGTTGAGTACTGTGATCCGGATGATTTTTCATGGGTGATTTCCACGTAAACTTTGTGTCGGGAAATTGCTAACTAGCGCTATACTTGTAGCGCCGGAGGAGGAGGTTGCGGGATACCCACCTGTTGCTGTTTATCACAAAAAATCTTTTTCATCATTTTAAAGATTTTCTTCTCAACAAGTAGCATGTCTGTAGTGAAGGTTTTACGGTCTGTAACAGCCACCAGGAGTCAGGACCAATCTGGACGGACTTTTTACGACTGCCCACTGGGCGACAATCTTTCCAGGTGCTTGTATGGGATGAAGTGTGTTGATGGTGGAAGATAATTCGACGGCGGATGATATGGATAGCTTATGGTGCGATTTCCCGGTGCGACGCACCGATTTCCTGTTTGGCATTGGATTTCCCAGCACTATTTATGATCAGATACGGAAAACCACATCAGATCTAGCTGTAAACAACAGAAGCAAAATCAGTCGTACATTTTTTTGTCATTTTTGGGCAGAAAATTGATAGGGTAAGACACCCAGAAATCGCCCTCCCCCCAGTTTTCGCCAACCTATTTTAAAAACATCATTTCTCGTAAACTAGTTGTTGAAAACAGTTACAGTTAAAGTTTTTCCATACAAGCATCAATCAATTATGAAAAAACCTGAACTGTTTTCAACAACTAGTTTTCGAGAAATGAATGTTTTAAAATGGGTGGGCGAAAACTGGGGGGAGGGCGATTTCTGGGTGTCTTACCCTACTTACCGATAAACACAAAGCGGGGTACTTTACTTTCCGGGGAGGTAAAATGTTCAGAAGCTAAATAGCTTCCCGTCTGATTTCTTTCTTTTCGTTCGGAGCAGGTTCGGAGTAAAATGTGTTTGCAACCTTGGAACCAAACTGCAGCATCAACTTAATCACACGCTTAATTTTAATTTATTTTTTTTAAATTTAATTTAATTTTTAATATATTGCGCTTGAAAGAGAATTCGCGAAGTCGAAGCAAAATTCTTCACACAAACAATGACAGTTCTTTATGGGTTTTTACAGTAGAGCAACAGAGAGGAGGAGATGGCGGCCATGTTTCACTCAAACTCTGACAGATAGCAATGGGATTTCCCATATGAGGGAAGAGCAGAATTTGTTTCGACTTCGCGAATGATGATCAAACGTCAGCAACTCTTATACGATGGGAAAGGCCTTTTCATGTGACATCATGATGCTGAGACTGAACTTGTTTATGCTGTCAGTTTCGAATTTGTGTCTTGCACTGTGCCACCAAAGTACTCTTTAATGGGTAAGAAAGTACCCATTATGAAGTTAAATAGTTCAACTCATTAAAAGAGTAAACGTCGTTTACTCATTAAATGAGTAAACCGTTTGTACGTCAAATTAACGAGTGATTTTTACCTACTATGGAGCAACAGCTTTCTTGGACCAATTTTTTTCGCTAAAAACCAGCGAAATTTTGCTGGATTTTTCCAAGCTGTAAAACCAGCAATCCATCCAGCAAAATTTCATTTTGCTGTTCTTCCAGCAAACATGTATAGATCATTGAAATGACAGGTGCATAGCTGTATTTTCAGTAATGTCTAAAATGGTTTGCTAAAAGGGCAGCAAAATCAAAATAATTCGCAATATAGTCTCATTACAGTGAACGTTCGCTAATTGGGTTTCTTCTAGTTGGGGCGCTTTTTAGTTGGGGGTCGATAATTGGGGCGAAACCCAATTAAAAAGCAGCTAAACGTCAGAATGTGATGTCAAAAACGCGTTGACGTCTTGTTTCCGTGTTTGGCGGGATCGATATTTTCTGGCGCGTAAAAATTTCCTTTGTTCAATGCAAAAAGTAAACAACATTGACGCTTGTCAAAACGCCCCAATTAGCGAACGGCATTCGATAGTTGGGGTGAGGTCGTGCCCCAATTAGCGAACGATCACTGTATTTAAATTTCAGTACAATGTGAATCAAATAAGCGGTCTATGCGCTATTAATATCAAAATATAATATTAAATAATAAATAATATATATTTATTGCCTATTTCACCAATTTGAAGATTTATGTGTAGATTGTGATTTGCCCGCTTCTTTTTCTCACACTCACTCTCATTTCGGGTTGATCGATTTTTGTTACTGAAATTTACCCAATTATAACCCATTACTCGTTAGTCACATGTAAGCGTGTACACTAAATCGATTCCCGCCATGATTTGACGTCTATTTGTTTTCAGATTGAGCACTCATGCACAAATCAAGCTCTATCTGGTAAAAGGGCGAATGTCGCAAGAGAGAATTCTCTTCGTCGACTTCCCCTCATTTAAATAAAAGTGACAAGCAGCGGATTTCTTTGCAGTTTATCACCTCAGAATGCAAGTTCGCATTGTTTTCCATCGTGCTGAGGTGATAAACCACAAAGAAATCCGCTGCTTGTCTTTTTTATTAAAAAGAGGGGAAGTCGATGAAGAGAATCCTCTCTTGCGACATTCGCCCTTATTCCAGATATAGCTTGAAATATTATTCACCGGAAATCAAACTTTTTTGAGTGTTTTGAGTGTGAGAAAAAGATGACTGTGAGAAAAAAAATCTCGCAAAACTCCTATAAAGTGCAAAAAGCGCAAAAGATAGTGGAATATATAGATGAGCGGAGATAAATCCTCTGTCTCTAAACGAACTGTCAAACTTGTCTCCAAACGAGCATGACGACACGATTCCAATGTAAATGTTAAGGGCTGTGACGTCATATGCGTGCGTGCACGCTCTAAAAAAATCGACTCAGCTATTGAGATTCTCACGTCCGAATGTGTGAGTGCCGATAAAAGGAAAACAAACACTCTTACATGGTGCAACTCAGCAAAGCTTGGGTTAAAATGAGTATATTTCCATATATTTTTTGACTCCTTTGCAATCATTGTGATGACCCGATCAATTTTGAGGTTATGAGCATAAGGAAAACAAACATGTATTTACACATGCCGAATAGCATGCCGAATCAGTGTGCGAGCGCCAAACGCTCATCTATATATTCCACTATAGATAGTAGAATCTATAGATGAGCGAAAGCATGGCTGAGTCGATTTTTTTGCCCGTGCACACACGCATATGACGTCACAGCCCTTAACGTTTCCATTGAAATCGTGACGTCATGCTCGTTTGGAGACACGTTTGACAGTTCGTTTGGAGACAGAGGATTTATCTTCACTCATCTATATATTCCACTACCCAGCAAACAAGGTTACTCTAACTTGACCCTAATGTGAGTGTAACCTGTTAGAAAGTTACTCTAATTTTCTCACTAACTTTAGAGTAAAATGAGACTAAAATTAGACAGATCTGCAACACTTTTGTTAGGTATGTTTATGATTTATGCATATTTTAATCTAACACGTTACCCTCACATTAGATGAACGTTAGCTATGTTTCGCTTTAGGCGGTTAGGCAGTGGTTAGGGTATTTTCGGGTGGTATTTCATGCTGGTTTATTTACATCCAGCTGTCATACGAGCAAAAGTGCATGTATTGGCGCGAAATATATTATTAACCAACACAAGCACACTTTTGCACCGAATCACAGCTAGATGCAAACAAAACTGAATTAAATGAAGAATAGTTCGTTTATTTTTGTGTTGTATTATTTTTAAAGTTTGATTGTTTTATTTACAAAAGTGCGTTCGCGAAGGCTTTCCTTACCCTCAGTCTATAAAAAAAAGTGCACCAAATTTCCGGCAGCAACGATCCATATTCGCTGGTTTATGAAAAGCTGAGCCGCAAGCAGCTGATTTACGACGTCGTGCCTCTGGAACTGGCTTCGGTCCCGAAGACTCCAATCCGTGACAAATTGGCGGCCATGTATCCCGATGCAGTGTTCGTTTTTGGACTTGGAACCAACTTTGACGGTGGCAAGTCGACCGGTGCACCGAAATGCCGGCAGCAACGATCCATATCCGCCGGTTTATGAACAGCTGATGCCGCAAGCAGCAGATTTATGACGTCGTGCCTCTGGGACTGGCTTCGGTCCCGAAGATTCCAATCCGTGACAAATTGGCGGTCATGTACCCCCGATGCAGTGTTCGTTTTTGGATTTGGAACCAATTTTGACGGTGGCAACTCGACCGGCTTTGCAATGATCTCGACATGCCAAGAACTTTGAACCCAAGCACCGATTGGTCAGCCACGAAGTGTTTGGAAGAAGATGAATCGCAAGCAGCGCAAGGAACGCAGGAACCGTATGAAGAAGATGCACGGTAACAAGATGGCCAACGGCGGACAGGCCGTGACGAAGCAAGAAAGTCGCTTGGAGTTGTGATTTGACTCCGTCAATAAAAAATTCTCTCGATAAAATCATATTAGTCTTCATTGAATTTTGATTTTAAGTCTCTTTTAATCCGAAAACAGTAAATAGGGAATGTCATTAGGATTCCTCCAGGAGCTACTTCCTTAAGCAATTCCTCTAGGAATTGTTCCAGGAAATCTTCCAGCAGTTCCTCTAAAAACTCAATTGGGAATTTATTCAGGAGTTACTTTGGTAATTCCGCTAGGAGTTCCTTTAGGAATTCCCTAGGAATACATTTTAGAATATCTCCAGAAGTTCCTCTAGGAATTTATATGGTTTTTTTTTTCAAAAAGAGAAAATCTGGGAATTCTATGCGTCTTATGAATCCCCCAAGCTTCAAGGGTCAAGCTTTGGGAATTGCGCCAGGAGTTATTCTGAAAATGTAGACTCTGCCACAACTTTCTCTGGCAATTCCACCAGAAGTTCAACTACGAATTCCCAGGAATTTTTCTAGATTTTATTCCAAAAACTCATTTGGGAATTCTTCAAGGAGTTTCTCTAGAAATTTATTTGAGAAATTGTCCAGAAATTCATCTGGGCATTCCTCCAGGGCTTCCGCTGGGAAATCCTCTCCTTCACAACTTCCTCTGAAAATTCTATCAGGAGTTCGGCCAGATTTTTTTTTAGTATTCCACCATTCATCTGGGAATTCTATCAGGAGTTCCACTTGAAATTGCTCCGAAAACTAATATCAGAATTCCTCCAGGAGTTCCTCTAGAAATTTATTTGAGAAATTCCTTCAGGGGTTCACAAGAAATTTATTTGTGAATTTGTCCAGAAATTCATCTGGGAATTTCTCCAGGACTTGCCCTGAAAATTCCTCCAGGATTTTCTCTGAAAATTCGTCCATGAGTTCTTCCAGGAGTTCATGCCAGAATTTTTCTTGGGATTTCCACCGGAAATTCATCTACAAATTCCTCTGGAACTTGTTCCAAGAGATAATTCCTCCAGAAAGGCCGCTAAGAATTCCACCTCCAACCAGATCCTCTGGAAATTCTTTCAAAAGTTAATCTGAGAATTCCTACATGAGTTTCTATGGAAGTTCGGGAAGAATTTTCTCTGGGAATTGCTGCAGGAGTCCTTCTGGGATATTGTCTAAGTGTTGCTCTGGAAATACCTCCAGGAGTTCCTAAAGAAATTCCTCCAATAGTTATTCTAGTTTATTTGGGAATACCTTCAGGAGTTCTTTTTGTAATTATTCCAGAAGTTACTTCGGGAGTTCATCTGGGAGTTCCTTACTAATGTAATTCTGTCAGAAGATCCTCAAGGAGTATCTCTGCGAATTCCAGTATTTCCTCCAAGAGTTCCTCTAGGAATTCTTCCAGGAGTTCTTCTGAGAATATTTCCAGGGGTTCTTTTGAGAATTCTTCCAAGCGTTCCTCTGAAAACTCCTCCAGGACTTTCTCTGGGAATTCCTCCTGGATTTCCTCTTGTAATACTCCCAGAAGTTTCTTCTGGATTTCTTGTGTAATTCTTTCAGGAGCTCCACTAGAAATTCTTCCAGAAGTTCCTCCACGAGAGTCCTCTTGTAATACTTCCAGAAGTTCCTTTGAGAGTTATCTGAGCATTCCTCCAGGAGTTCACCGGGAATTCCTTCAGAAGTTCCTCCAGGAGCTTCTCTGAAAATTCCACCAGGAGTTCCTCTTGTAATATTTCCAGAAGTTCCTTCAAGAGTTTCTCTGGGCATTACTCCAAAATCTCCACGCCTCCAGGAGTTCCTCTGGGGATTACGCCAGAAGTTTCTTCGGGAGTTTCTATGAGAATTTTTTCAGGAGTTCCAGAGAGAATTCCTTCAGAATCTCCTCCGCCAGTTCCGCTTTTAATACTTTCAGAAATTTCTACAGGAGTTTCTCTAAGCATTCTTCCAGGAGTTCCACTGGGAATTCCTCCAGGAGTTCCACTGAACATTCTTCCAGGAGTTCCACTGAACATACTTCCAGGAGTTCTACTGGGAATTCTTCCAGGAGTTTCTCTGAGAATTCTTTCGGAAGTTCCTTTGGGAATACCTCCGGAAGTTCTTCTGGGAATTCCTCCAGGAGTTCCTCTGGAAATTCCGCCAGGAGTTCCTCTGGAAATTCCTCCAGGAGTTCCTCCAGGAGGAATTACGCGAGAAGTTTCTTGTGTAATTCTTCTGGTATTTTCTCTGAGAATTCCTCCAGGAGTTCCACTGGGAGTTCCTCCAAAATCTCCTCCGCGAGTTCCACTTGTAATACTTCCAGAAAGTCCTTGAGGAGTTTCTCTGAGCATTCTTCCAGGAGTTCCACTGGGAATTCTTCCAGAAGTTCCTCTGGGAATACCTCCGGAAGTTCTTCTGTAAATTCCTCCAGAAGTTTCTCTGAAAATTATTGTGTAATTCTTCCAGGATTATCTCCGGTAGTGTCTATGAGAATTCCTTCAGAAGTTCCTCCAGAATCTCCTCCGCAAGTTCCTCCAGGAGTTCCTCTGGGAATTACGCCAGAAGTTTCTTGCGTAATTCTTCAGGAAGTTTCTCTGAAATTCCTCCAGGTTTTCCTTTGGAAATTTTTCTGGAAATTACGCCAGAAGTTTCTTCGGGAGTGTCTATGAGAATTCTTTCAGGAGTTCCAATGGAATTCCTACAGAATCTCCTCGAAGTTCCACTTGTAATACTTCCAGAAATTCCTTCAGGAGTTTCTCTGAGCATTCTTCCACGAGTTCCACTGGGAATTCCTCCAGGAGTTTCTCCGAGAATTCATCCGGGAGTTCCTTTTGGGAATACCTCCAGAAGTTCTTCTGGAAATACCTCCAGGAGTTCCTCTGGAAATTCCTCCAGGAGTTCCTCTGGGATTAACGACAGAAGTTTCTTGTGTAGTTCTCCAGAAGTTTCTCTGGAAATTCCTCCAGGTGTTCCTTTGGAAATTTCTCTGGGAATTACACCAGAAGTTTCTCCGGGAGTTTCTATGAGAATTTCTTCAGGAGTTCCAGTGAGAATTCCTCCAGAATCTCCTCCGCGAGTTCCACTTGTAATACTTCCAGAAATTCCAGAGTTTCTCTGAGCATTCTTCCAGGAGTTCCACTGGGAATTTCTCCAGGAGTTCCACTGAACATTCTTCTACTGGACATTCTTCCAGGAGTTTCTTTGAGAATTCTTTCGGAAGTTCCTTTGGGAATACTCTCCGGAAGTTGTTATGGGAATTCCTCCAGGAGTTCCTCTGTGCAGTGTCTATGAGAATTCCTGGAAATTACGCTTGGTATTTCTCTGAGAATTCCTCCGAGGTTCCACTGGGAATTCCTCCAGAATCTCCTCCATGAGTTCCACTTGTAATACTTCCAGAAAGTCCTTGAGGAGTTTCTTTGAGCATTCTTCCAGGAGTTCTACTGGGAATTCCTCGAGGAGTTCTTCTGGAAATTCCTCTAGAAGTTTCTCTGGAAATTACTTCAGGAGTTCCTCTGGGAATAACGCCAGAAGCTTCTTGTGTAATTCTTCAAGGATTTTCTGCGGGAGTGTCTATGAGAATTCCTTCAGGAGTTCCTTCAGAATCTCCTCCGCAAGTTCCTCCAGGAAATACTCTGGGAATTACGCCAGAAGTTTCTCTGCGAGTGTCTTTGAGAATTCCTTCAAGAGTTCCAATGGAAATTTCTCCAGAATGTCCTCCGCTAGCTCCACTTAAAATACTTCCAGAAATTCCTTCACGAGTTTCTCTGAGCATTCTTCCAGGAGTTCGACTGGGAATTCCTCCAGGAGTTTCTCTGAGAATTCTTCCGGAAGTTCCTTTGAGAATATCTCTGGATTACTTAATACCTTGAGAATACCTCTGGATACCTTAAATTAAAATTAAATTAAAATTAAATTAAAATTAAATTAAAATTAAATTAAAATTAAATTAAAATTAAATTAAAATTAAATTAAAATTAAATTAAAATTAAATTAAAATTAAATTAAAATTAAATTAAAATTAAATTAAAATTAAATTAAAATTGAATTAAAATTAAATAAAAATTAAATTAAAATTACATTAAAATTAAATTAAAATTAAATTAAAATTTAATTAAAATTAAATTAAAATTAAATTAAAATTAAATTAAAATTAAATTAAAATTAAATTAAAAATTAAATTAAAATTAAATTAAAATTAAATTAAAATTAAATTAAAAATTAAATTAAAATTAAATTAAAATTAAATTAAAATTAAATTAAAATTAAATTAAAATTAAATTAAAATTAAATTAAAATTAAATTTAAATTAAATTAAAATTAAATTAAAATTAAATTTAAAATTAAATTAAAATAAAATTAAAATTAAATTAAATTAAAATTAAAATTAAATTATAATTAATTTAATATTAAATTAAAATTAAATTTAAATTAAATTAAAATTAAATTAAAAATTAAATTAAAATTAAATTAAAATTAAATTAAAATTAAATTAAAATTAAATTAAAATTAAATTAAATTAAAATTAAATTAAAATTAAATTAAAATTAAATTAAAATTAAATTAAAATTAAATTAAAATTAAATTAAAATTAAATTAAAATTAAATTAAAAATTAAATTAAAATTAAATTAAAATTAAATTAAAATTAAATTAAAAATTAAATTAAAATTAAATTAAAATTAAATTAAAATTAAATTAAAATTAAATTAAAATTAAATTAAAATTAAATTAAAATTAAATTAAAATTAAATTAAAATTAAATTAAAATTAAATTAAAATTAAATTAAAATTAAATTAAAATTAAATTAAAATTAAATTAAAATTAAATTAAAATTAAATTAAAATTAAATTAAAATTAAATTAAAATTAAATTAAAATTAAATTAAAATTAAATTAAAATTAAATTAAAAATTAAATTAAAATTAAATTAAAATTAAATTAAAATTAAATTAAAATTAAATTAAAATTAAATTAAAATTAAATTAAAATTAAATTAAAATTAAATTAAAATTAAAATTAAATTAAAATTAAATTAAAATTAAATTAAAATTAAATTAAAATTAAATTAAAATTAAATTAAAATTAAATTAAAATTAAATTAAAATTAAATTAAAATTAAATTAAAATTAAATTAAAATTAAATTAAAATTAAATTAAAATTAAATTAAAATTAAATTAAAATTAAATTAAAATTAAATTAAAATTAAATTAAAATTAAATTAAAATTAAATTAAAATTAAATTAAAATTAAATTAAAATTAAATTAAAATTAAATTAAAATTAAATTAAAATTAAATTAAAATTAAATTAAAATTAAATTAAATTAAAATTAAATTAAAATTAAATTAAAATTAAATTAAAATTAAATTAAAATTAAATTAAAAATTAAATTAAAATTAAATTAAAATTAAATTAAATTAAATTAAAATTAAATTAAATTAAAATTAAATTAAAATTAAATTAAAATTAAATTAAAATTAAATTAAAATTAAATTAAAATTAAATTAAAATTAAATTAAAATTAAATTAAAATTAAATTAAAATTAAATTAAAATTAAATTAAAATTAAATTAAAATTAAATTAAAATTAAATTAAATTAAAATTAAATTAAATTAAAATTAAATTAAAATTAAATTAAAATTAAATTAAAATTAAATTAAAATTAAAATTAAAATTAAATTAAAATTAAATTAAAATTAAATTAAAATTAAATTAAAATTAAATTAAAAATTAAATTAAAATTAAATTAAAATTAAATTAAAAATTAAATTAAAATTAAATTAAAATTAAATTAAAATTAAATTAAAATTAAATTAAAATTAAATTAAAATTAAATTAAAATTAAATTAAAATTAAATTAAAATTAAATTAAAATTAAATTAAAATTAAATTAAAATTAAATTAAAATTAAATTAAAAATTAAATTAAAATTAAATTAAAATTAAATTAAAATTAAATTAAAATTAAATTAAAATTAAATTAAAATTAAATTAAAATTAAATTAAAATTAAATTAAAATTAAATTAAAATTAAATTAAAATTAAATTAAAATTAAATTAAAATTAAATTAAAAATTAAATTAAAATTAAATTAAAATTAAATTAAAATTAAATTAAAATTAAATTAAAATTAAATTAAAATTAAATTAAAATTAAATTAAAATTAAATTAAAATTAAATTAAAATTAAATTAAAATTAAATTAAATTAAATTAAAATTAAATTAAAATTAAATTAAAATTAAATTAAAATTAAATTAAAATTAAATTAAAATTAAATTAAAATTAAATTAAAATTAAATTAAATTTAAATTAAAATTAAATAAAAATTAAATTAAAATTAATTTTAAATAAATTAAATTTAAATTAAAATTAATTTAAATTAAATAAAAATTAAATTATTTTTCAAATTAATATTATATTAAAATCAAATAAAAATTACATTAAAATTAAATAAAAATTGAATTAAAATTAAATTAAAATTAAATTAAAATTAAATTAAAATTAAATTAAAATTAAATTAAAATTAAATTAAAATTAAATTAAAATTAAATTAAAATTAAATTAAAATTAAATTAAAATTAAATTAAAATTAAATTAAAATTAAATTAAAATTAAATTAAAATTAAATTAAAATTAAATTAAAATTAAATTAAAATTAAATTAAAATTAAATTAAAATTAAATTAAAATTAAATTAAACTTAAATTAAAAATTAAATTAAAATTAAATTAAAATTAAATTAAAATTAAATTAAAATTAAATTAAAATTAAATTAAAATTAAATTAAAATTAAAATTAAAATTAAATTAAAATTAAATTAAAATTAAATTAAAATTAAATTAAAATTAAATTAAAATTAAATTAAAATTAAATTAAAATTAAATTAAAATTAAATTAAAATTAAATTAAAATTAAATTAAAATTAAATTAAAATTAAATTAAAATTAAATTAAAATTAAATTAAAATTAAATTAAAATTAAATTAAAATTAAATTAAAATTAAATTAAAATTAAATTAAAATTAAATTAAAATTAAATTAAAATTAAATTAAAATTAAATTAAAATTAAATTAAAAATTAAATTAAAATTAAATTAAAATTAAATTAAAATTAAATTAAAATTAAATTAAAATTAAATTAAAATTAAATTAAAATTAAATTAAAATTAAATTAAAATTAAATTAAAATTAAATTAAAATTAAATTAAAATTAAATTAAAAATTAAATTAAAATTAAATTAAAATTAAATTAAAATTAAATTAAAATTAAATTAAAATTAAATTAAAATTAAATTAAAATTAAATTAAAATTAAAATTAAAATTAAATTAAAATTAAATTAAAATTAAATTAAAATTAAATTAAAATTAAATTAAAATTAAATTAAAATTAAATTAAAAATTAAATTAAAATTAAATTAAAATTAAATTAAAATTAAATTAAAAATTAAATTAAAATTAAATTAAAATTAAATTAAAATTAAATTAAAATTAAATTAAAATTAAATTAAAATTAAATTAAAATTAAATTAAAATTAAATTAAAATTAAATTAAAATTAAATTAAAATTAAATTAAAATTAGATTGAAATTAAATTAAAATTAAATTAAAATTAAATTAAAAATTAAATTAAAATTAAATTAAAATTAAATTAAAATTAAATTAAAATTAAATTAAAATTAAATTAAAATTAAATTAAAATTAAATTAAAATTAAATTAAAATTAAATTAAAATTAAATTAAAATTAAATTAAAATTAAATTAAAATTAAATTAAATTAAATTAAAATTAAAATAAAAATAAAATAAAAATTAAATTAAAATTAAATTAAAATTAAATTAAAAGTAAATTAAAATTAAATTAAAATTAAATTAAAATTAAATTAAAATTAAATTAAAATTAAATTAAAATTAAATTAAAATTAAATTAAAATTAAATTAAAATTAAATTAAAATTAAATTAAAATTAAATTAAAATTAAATTAAAATTAAATTAAAATTAAATTAAAATTAAATTAAAATTAAATTAAAATTAAATTAAAATTAAATTAAAATTAAATTAAAATTAAATTAAAATTAAATTAAAATTAAATTAAAATTAAATTAAAATTAAATTAAAATTAAATTAAAATTAAATTAAAATTAAATTAAAATTAAATTAAAATTAAATTAAAATTAAATTAAAATTAAATTAAAATTAAATTAAAATTAAATTAAAATTAAATTAAAATTAAATTAAAATTAAATTAAAATTAAATTAAAATTAAATTAAAAATTAAATTAAAATTAAATTAAAATTAAATTAAAATTAAATTAAAATTAAATTAAAATTAAATTAAAATTAAATTAAAATTAAATTAAAATTAAATTAAAATTAAATTAAAATTAAATTAAAATTAAATTAAAATTAAATTAAAATTTAATTAAAATTAATTAAAATTAAATTAAAATTAAATTAAAATTAAATTAAAATTTAATTAAAATTAAATTAAAATTAAATTAAAGCACAAGGAGCAACTGGCTTCAGTTTTCTTGGATATTAAGGGCGCTTTTGATTCTGTTTCCATAGAAGTACTGTCGGAAAATCTGCACAGTAGTGGATTACCCGTTATTTTGAATAATTTCTTGTACAATTTGTTGTCAGTAAAACACATGAACTTTACTCTCGGCACTCTGACAACTTCCAGAAATAGCTACATGGGCCTTCCCCAAGGTTCATGTTTAAGTCCCTTGCTTTACAATTTCTATGTTAAAGATATTGACAATTGTTTGGAAGGACAATGCACGCTTAGACAACTTGCAGATGATGCGGAGGTTCATGTGCAAATGTCCTGCAAAGACCATTGCAAAATTCCCTAAATAACCTGACTGTTTGGGCCAGACATTTAGGGATCGAGTTTTGTCCGCAAAAAACTCAATTGGTAGTGTTTACTAAGAAGCGGTACCCAGCTCAACTGAAACTAAAGCTGTTGAAAGATGACATAAACCAATCTTTATCTTCTAAATACCTTTGGGGTCTGGTTTGATTCCAAGTGTACCTGGAAACCCCTATATTGATTATTTGTTAGAGAAATGCCGAAAAAGGATCCATTTTCTTCGTTCTATCTCCGGAACTTGGTGGGGCGCTCACCCGGAAGACCTCATCAAACTATATAAAACGACTATTCTCTCTGTTTTAGAGTATGGCTCTTTCTGCTTCCTCTCAGCAGCTGAGTGCCACCTAATCAAATTGGAACGAATTCAATATCGTTGTTTGCGTATTGCTCTTGGCTGTATGCATTCAACGCATAACATGAGCCTGGAGGTGCTTGCTGAGTCACTCCTTTAAAGCACCGTTACTGGGAAACTCTCACTTAGAATACTGATCAAATGTGGAACAAGTAACACACTTGTATTAGAAAACTTCGATAATATGCTTGAACTGGCTCATCGTTCAAGATACCTGCGAGTCTATCTCAACTACATATCGTCAGATCTCTGTCTTCCATGTTATAATCCACCTCGAGTTCACTTCTGTCAACGACAGTTCCTCAATTGAATACGATCTGTCCATGAAACACGCTATTCAAGGAATACCAGATCATCTTCGACAAATATCTATCCCTTCCATTTTCTGAAAAATATGAACATGTCAATTGCAATAACAGATATTTCACTGATGGTTCTCGCATTAACGGATCCACTGGCTTCGGTGTTTTCAACGTAAATTCAACCACCTTCCGAAAACTTCAAGAACCGTGTTCGGTTTATGTTGCTGAGCTGGCAGCAATTAATTTCGCTTTGGGGATAATTTCCGATCAGCCCGTAGACCATTATTTCATCTTCTCGGATAGTCTTAGTTCTATCGAGGCACTATCTAAGAGAGCAGATGCCTAATTTGGTCGAAAGATCATTCAAGATTACCTTTGTATGGGTCCCATCCCATTGCCTAATCTATGGCAATGAGAAGGCGGACTCGCTAGCAAAGGTGGGCGCACAGGAAGGTGAAGTTTATGATAGACAAATCTCGAACAACGAGTTTTTTCCATTAGTCCGTCAGAGTACTCTTCAAAATTGGCAAATGATTTGGTCACACAATGAACTTGGACGGTGGCTATTTTCCATAGTTCCTAAAGTTTCTGCGCGAGCGTGGTTCAGAGGTGAGGACTTAAGCCGAGGCTTCATTCGCACGATGTCGAGGCTTATGTCCAATCACTATTAAAAAAAAAATTAAATTAAAATTAAATTAAAATTAAATTAAAATTAAATTAAAATTAAATTAAAATTAAATTAAAATTAAATTAAAATTAAATTAAAATTAAATTAAAATTAAATTAAAATTAAATTAAAATTAAATTAAAATTAAATTAAAATTAAATTAAAATTAAATTAAAATTAAATTAAAATTAAATTAAAATTAAATTAAAATTAAATTAAAATTAAATTAAAATTAAATTAAAATTAAATTAAAATTAAATTAAAATTAAATTAAAATTAAATTAAAAATTAAATTAAAATATAAATAAAATATAATTTAAATTAAATTAAAATTAAATTAAAATTAAATTAAAATTAAATTAAAATTAAATTAAAATTAAATTAAAATTAAATTAAAATTAAATTAAAATTAAATTAAAATTAAATTAAAATTAAATTAAAATTAAATTAAAATTAAATTAAAATTAAATTAAAAATTAAATTAAAATTAAATTAAAATTAAATTAAAATTAAATTAAAATTAAATTAAAATTAAATTAAAATTAAATTAAAATTAAATTAAAATTAAATGCTAGCGCTACCAGAAAGGCGTACCTGAAGGTACCATTGCACGAAAGGGGGTCATTTGGGGAGCAGCACGTAAATCATTTTTTTGTATTGGGGTGGATTAATGCAAAGCTGTTGAAATAGATCAGGTGGCGGCGAACTTCCAGATATACTTGATCTTGTTTTTCGAGGTTAAGTTCCTGTAATGACACAAAAAAAGATATATTCAACAATTAAGTACATACATAAGAGAAAATGTTTTCGCTGCCCAAGAAGCATTCACTGTAAAATCTTACACGAGTGCTCATTAAAACTGTGAAGCTTATTAACTACAAAATAATCGCCACACTCACTGGTAAATTCAAAGGATCCATTTACCGCTTCCTAGCAATTGCTTTCAAGGTACGACGCTTTCCAACGCTATTTCTTGGAAGCGGAAATTTTTGGTAGGTGATTGGATTGCTTCAGCGCCAGATGACGATAATTCGTCCTCAAGCACTACACTATAGGCAAACAGGACTTTTTTCCGTGCTACACTAGAAGAACGAAAAAAATGATTATCAAACAGTAAAAACACAACTTGAAACCATTTTAAAAGTGACTTACCACGAGCCAGCTTTCGATCGCAGTATACTTCAATCGTAGTAAACTCTTCATCACAAGAGGAAACATTTGCAACCGAGACCATCTCAGACAGCAAACGTTCAATCTCCGAGTTTAGCTTCTCCTTGCGCATCTTTTTCCCTGCATGGACTTTTTTCCCATTCGACGTGGATTTTACTTCAGCTTAAACCTTTGTAAATAGAAGTGGGTGGCAGGTATTTATAGTAATGGAAGTAACTGACGAGTGGTTTGATGGAAAGCCTTGACGCGAAGTCCATCGGTGCTGGCGGTGGAGAATCCATGACCACCGGAGGAAGAACTGGCGGATGAATTGTAGTTGGCGCTACCATTGATCCCTAATCCTATGTTGATTCTGTCATCTAAATATATCCTTTTAGGAATCGGTTGCCTTTGACTCGCTCTTCCGAGAACTTCCGAGAACTTGCTACCGACAACGCATCCTCCATAAACCCTTTCGCTTTGTAGCCACGACCACGAATCCTGGAAATCAAGTTTATTGTTGAAATCTGACTTTATTTTTCTAAATATGATTAAGTACTTACTTGAAAAAAAGCATTCCAACATCGCCATTTTGTCGAAGATAAGCACCGAGAGCACTCGCAAAGCGCACCGAGAAGCACGAAATGAATGAAAAGAATGCTGTTTCTATTTTCAGCTGTCATAAAAAATGCAAGGCGCGAAAAAAAAGAAAAAGAGCATAACAAACGAGTCAATGTTTTATGCTTTCTGAAGGGAAGCATAACTAACGGACCCTAACCATAATCTAACAGCTCACAGATTGTTACTCTGGGTATCTATAATGTACACTGTAAACTCGACAACACTATTTAAAGAGTAAAAATCACCCCTTTTTTGACGATGTATGGAACTGTCAAAATAAAGGATGTTTATTTATTTTACATAATGAATATTGTCTCTTTAATGAGTGAAAAGCAAAATATACTTCCACACGTGCAGTTCCCCGTCGTGAATGGTAAGGGTGATTCAGGAGTTGGAGGAGCCTTCATGAAAATGGTAAGATTCATGATAAATACGCAGAATGTTTCCATTAAAGTCTCACCTTCCATTCAAGAACATAAAGCCATCAGAAGCCTCGGACTGCGGTGAATAATTGATGCAGTTCATCACGAAGGGATGCGAGGGTATGCTGCTACACTTCAGCCATTTGGACTCATCCGAAGGCACAGAGAAGTCGGACTTTGCAAAGGTAATTACGATGATCTCCAAAATCTAACCCTCCTCCACTAAATAACCTATTTTGCCGCAGGCCCCAACACATTCCAGGAAGGATATCATATTTACGAAGAATGTACTCGATAAGTGTTCCTGTCCCTGTTCCTGACGATCGGAAACCCAGTCAGAGACGGTTGGCATCAACTTAGAAAGCCGTCGATTCCGGGAGCGGTTTCAGGAACAGCTGCTGTGTCTGTTGTGTCCCTGCTTTGTCCACTTACTTCCCGTCATTCGTTCGGCGGGTTACTTAATACCATGGGATGTGATCCGGTAAAGCAGAGAGGCGAGGAAAATACAAGTTGCAGTTATTTCCCTTTATATAATCAGTAAAATAATATGATGTGTTTCATGAAAATATTTCTCTTGGTAATGAGTAAAAAGTACCCTGAATTTGACGTATAGGCTTCTTACTTCATTAATGAGTAAACGCTGTTTACTCTTTTAATGAGTTGAACTATTTAACTTCATACTGGGTACTTTTACTCATTAAAGAGTACTTTTGGTTGGCACAGTGTATAGATTCTACTATCTATACTGGAGTACGGGTTACCCAGATTTTTCTGCTTGTTCGATTACCTAGGATTTGAGTTTAGGTACTGCTATTTGATGTACTGTCAAACGTCACCGGTACGGAATACAGCAACCCAATTGATAGCCGAAAATAGTGACCTATACAGAAACGAGTGACGAAGCTAAAATGAGAGCGCTCTGCGAGTGATTAAAATGCTCGCGACCGATAATGATGCCACAAGACAAACAGACGAAAAATCCATCGTTCAACTCCTCTACCACCATCTTGCAAGAATGTTACACGAAACAATGATTCGTATGACATTGTCACCAGAAGGCGCTGAAGTGAAATGTCAAACTCGAAGCATCAAGTTAAAAGTTATTTTAGTTACTAGATAAAGATTGTCGCTTCGGTTCCCTTTGTTCTGCTGTCCGAAACATGTGTGGTACTAAACTGTCAAATCGTATGTATTTTTTCTTCATTGACATTTAGATCTCCTATCTTCGACAGCAAAAGATGTTCTGGACAGCGACGACAGCGACAATCTTTATTTAGTAACTAAAATATCTTGTATCAAGTTAGTTAAGGTTCCGTCGACGATGCAATAAATTATTATCTATTGTATGATTCATGCTTTTTTAAAGATAATGAATATTTTTGGAAAAAAAAATTTTTTCTCTGTGCAAATATTGTGGATTTACTCAACCAATGGATTCGAAGGTCGGTTCACTTGCATATTTCAAACGTTCCCTTTTCCACCAAGATTTGTCAAACTCAATAAATGTTTGGTAGATTACCTTGTTTTTTGCTCCTTCTCTATCAAAACAGATGTCAAAACATCGGATGAGGAAAGAGAAGTCCGAGGGAAATATAAAAAAGCACGTGGCAGACTTGTCAGTTTTGACAGATTTTACTATGAAGACGGGTGTGAAAGTGAAAACGGCGATTTCAACGACCGTTCAAGGAGCGACTATTTCGAACGGTCGGGTCCAATAGGGAAATCCACGTACAATAACTTCTTCCGCGTAACAATATTTCGAAGGACCCCCACTACTATATTTTGCGTAACAAAGCGTAACAAAAATCGAACAAGTGGGGGGACTGGGGGAGTGGGGGACTCCCTATTGCGTTACGTAATATTTGAACAGACCCCAATATTATTTTATATTGATTTAAAAGTACTCCGAAAATTAGTATTCCATTTTTACCGTGCATAAAACCTTAAAATGGGTATTTTTTTATCCCATTATAGACTTATGCAGGGGTTCATCGAATTCACTCACCCGATGGATTTTGACATTTGAGCGGGTCGTCTTCTCGAACAAAAGTTCATTTTGCGTTCATTATGCGACCCGCTCAAACGTCATAATTTCTTGGGGGAGTTCATTTTGCGTTAGTCTATGGGTTTATGTTTTTCTGTGTAGCTACATTTTCTTCCGGTGTACGATGGAAAAGGCCTTTTCATGTGACATCATGATGCTGAGACTGAACTTGTTATAAAACTGAATGCTGTCAGTTTCGAATTGTGTCTTGGGAGAGCATAACCTTGTCATCCGAGAGCATTTCATACCGAAATAATCATATACATATATGTGATAACTATTTGAATATTTACTATTTTTTGCGAAGTTCAACCGTTTTGAAATTCAATAGTGAACAAAAAGAAAACATTCTCCATCGAATGCAACTTGCTGCGGTAAAATCGATTAAGGTTTAGCACTAGAAAATTTGGTTACATGCTTTAGTGCACACACATACGCACACACACACACACACGGACAGACAGACATTTGCTCAGTTCGTCGAGCTGAGTCGATTGGTATATAACACTAGGGTCTACGAGTCCTCGATAAAAAAGGTCGTTTTCGAGGAATGATAGCCTTTTCGGTACAACTTTGTTGTACGAGAAAGGCAAAAATGTAGTCACGATCGAGGTTGCTGCTGCTTTGGACCGTTGCAAAGTTAGTGACCGAAATGCAGTTTTTTTTTAAAGTTCGTCTATCGCTCAATCCTTGGGACATGACGTTTCGACATTATTGTTGAACAAAGAGTCTGTCAGAAAATCAAGTAAAGAAATTCGTGTACAAAACAAATCGTTATAAAACTCCCTATGACTATTAAGACAATCATTACATTTCCAGTGTTTATAGAACATTTCTGAAAAGCATATCTTCAAACATTTTTACGAATTTCCAGAAATAATCATGTATTCCTGTAAATTTTATAAAATATTGGATCAGTTGCTCGGCATCGGTCGTACACGACGCACGCGATCGCAGATGTGTTCTGCCGGAATTAGTTTTGCATTTTAATTGTTTGCTGTTATCTTTGTTTTGCACCAATCAGTAGGCGCACGCACCGTCGGGTCGTTTGCTTTTCTACTGCACACAAGCAAAAGTGAAACAGATCGTCATGAGTGAGGTGTTTATAAATACGGTCGAATTTCGTTTTTCGATCGATTCACCTCGACCCTCGTGGGTAGAGATTGTTGAGTTCGTAAAGCAATTGGAATGTGATGTGTCGCATGTGGAAGCTATTTACAAGCTGACAGAAAACCGAAGCATTTGCATCAAGTTTATTTCGGAGGCTGTGATGTTAGAATCTCTTCGAAAAAATCGGAAATGCAAATTCGTTAGTGGTAAAACTGTGGAGGTATGTATGATGGTGGCGGGAGGTGATACTCGTTACCTTCGAGTGTTTGATCTGCCACCAGACAACGCTCTGTCAGCGGTTCTCAACCTGTACGGAAAAGTGCATCGTACGATTCGCGAAAAGTTTCCTCCTAACCTGGGTTTGGACTATGTCTACACTGGTGTTAGAGGCGTGTACATGAAAATGGAGAAGGAAGTGCCTCCGTCAATCGAAGTGAACTGCCGAAGCGTAAAAGTTTTCCACGACGATTTGAAGAACACGTGCTTCTTATACCAAGCGACAAGATATCGTCAAAACATTTGCCCTACGAGGAAAAATCAAAACCCGGCACACAGAATAAGCATCGCACCTGAAAAAACGTCAGAAACTGTGGAACTGGATTTAGCGGAAGACAAAATCGTGGAATTTGAGGAAGAATTTATTGGAGATCATCAAGAAGAGGAAAAAAGGTAAAAAGCAACAAGAGATGCCAGAAAAGCAGAGACCGGATATCGATGACGAATACATCCAAAGGACATTCGGAATTCCCAACTGTTCGCAGCTGGTCAACGACTTCAAGGTAGTTATGAAGGAAAAGACACGGAAGCTAGAGACAAGCCAGCGTCGGGCTCAATTCGCTTCTTCGGGATCCACCGAGCGTGCTCCGCCAAGAAAGAGTTCACGCAAGATTAATAAATAATTTTATTTTAATTGTATTCGGCTCCGTAAAGTTTTAAGAAACGTCTGAGCCTTAATAAACAAAAAGCTAAAAAAAATTTGATGGTTTCAAGCAATTATCACTAACATCTAGGAATTCGAACCATTAGAATTCTTCAGAAATTTGGTAGTCACCAGTAAAACTTATGATCGTCCAAGGGTGTTCAGCTCTATTTACGGGTACCCAGAAATCTCAAGAACAATCTGTACATTCAAAGTTAATTGCCTATGTTCCGGTTATTGTAACGAGTTACAGAAGAATCGATAAAAAGGAAAAATAATAGAAAAAAAAAACAATAATTAAAATAAAGTAAAACCTAACTTGCATACAACTTGCTCTAGTAGCCGATTTCGCGCATCAAGTCTCTGATTTTCTCCAAGCGGTGATACGCCAGATACGCGATTACAGGTGTTCATCTTTTGAAGAAGACCTCAGGAAGTGGATACCCGATAAAGGCCGAATAAGATGATCTACATCGCGGTTAAAATACCAGAACAAATTTGTTAAAACCATCTAGCAAAATGCGCTGTAGTGTTTGTGTTGCAAGTAGCTAGGTAATTGCTAAATTTATATAAAATGCATCCTTAGCCGTGCGGTAAGACGCGCGGCTACAAAGCAAGACCATGCTGAGGGTGGCTGGGTTCGATTCCCGGTGCCGGTCTAGGCAATTTTCGGATTGGAAATTGTCTCGACTTCCCTGGGCATAAAAGTATCATCGTGTTAGCCTCATGATATACGAATGCAAAAATGGTAGCTTGGCTTAGAAACTCCGCAGTTAATAACTGTGGAAGTGCTTAATGAACACTAAGCTGCGAGGCGGCTCTGTCCCAGTGTGGGGATGTAATGCCAATAAGAAGAAGAAGAAGAAGAAGATATAAAATGCATTGTGACCTAATATGAAATATCCGATCTAGGACTGTTGTATTCCGACAACGAAGAAAACTATAGGTATAGAGGAAAAGTTTCTCGTTTGGCCGCGCGAGAAAAAAATCTTTGTAAAGGTAATTTTTTTACCGTGCTCACCATAATGCCGATATACCTTAATTTGTAATTTATTTCATTCGAAGAATTCCTTCGAATGAAGGTGGCACCCCTAGGGGGAACGTGTATGGCATTCGTCGTGGTGAAACCACGCGGTAAATCGATCGGGTGACATCGACAAGACGTCATCAGTGGCCGCGCGTCATCGCGTCATCGCGCCGCCGTGAAACTCGTTGGCGACCGTTGCAGTAACGTAGTCATGACCACGCAACCACAGTGAGCAAGGATACGAACCGGTTCGACGTAGTGTAGACCAGATCCGACACTAAAGGGGCCGCTACTAGTATGCTAGACCGTGCAATCAGGTGAACCAGTACCACCCGCTAATGCACGTACATCTTGACGCAGTTGGACGTCGAGGGAAGTCGATGGATACCATAAAGGGAATACCTTTGGGGCAAGTAAACGAAACCAAAATTGTATGATACTAATCCTAGATAATAAGAATGGAAAACTGTGAACGGGGAAATGAAAAAAAAACTATGGAACGAAAGATCATTCCAAATTCTGCACTAAGGGTGCGACGCCAATAACGCTAATAAAAGGAAAAGTATGTAAAAAGAGCATAATTGAGCAGATAGACTTTTTGTTCAACGCAACATTCCCTAGCAAACTATTGGAGCTGAGTTAAGGCAGTATCGTTTTGCCTTTCTCGTACACTAAGTGTACGTAAAGGCTATAATATTGCTTCAAAAACAAAATTTTGATAGGAGGCCCGGAGGGCCGATTTTTATATACCGATCGACCCAGCTCGGACGAACTGAGTTGATGTCTGTATGTGTATGTATGTATGTGTGTGTGTGTGTGTGTGTGTGTAAAAATTTTGTAGACGCACTTTTCGAACTTCCCATTGTCCGATTGGCTCGCAAC
>NW_026943728.1:0-25005 GCF_024139115.2 Armigeres subalbatus
TTGAAAAGGTTAATAAGTCTCGGAGTGGACGATCGATTAAGAAGAACCAGTCTACATAAAACCCAATCTTCGAGTGGATTGGTGCGTCCCCGATGTCTTCTGCATTCGAGTAGACGTTTGATCTGGGTAGATCATTCATGAAAAAAATTACTTTGAAAAGGTTAGTACGTCTCGGAGTGGACGATGGATTAAGAAGGACCAGTCTAAATTAAATCCAATCTTCGAGTGGATTGGTGCGTCCCCGATGTCTTTTGCATTCGAGCGGACGTTTGATCTGGGTAGATCATTTGTGAGAAAAAAAACTTTGAGAAGATTAGTACGTCTCTGAGTGGACGATCGATTAAGAAGAACCAGTCTAAATAAAACCCAATCTTCGAGTGGATTGGTACGTCCCCGATGTCTTCTGCATTCGAGCGGACGTTTGATCTGGGTAGATCATTTGTGAATAAAAAAAACTTTGAAAAGGTTAATAAGTCTCGGAGTGGACGATCGATTAAGAAGGACCAGTCTACATAAAACCCAATCTTCGAGTGGATTGGTGCGTCCCCGATGTCTTCTGCATTCGAGTAGACGTTTGATCTGGGTAGATCATTCATGAAAAAATAAAAATAAACTTTGAAAAGGTTAGTACGTCTCGGAGTGGACGATCGATTAAGAAGGACCAGTCCAAACAAAACCCAATCTTCGAGTGGATTGGTGCGTCCCTGATGTCTTTTGCATTCGAGCGGACGTTTGATCTGGGTAGATCATTTGTGAGAAAAAAAATTTGAAAAGGTTAATAAGTCTCGGAGTGGACGATCGATTAAGAAGAACCAGTCTACATAAAACCCAATCTTCGAGTGGATTGGTGCGTCCCCGATGTCTTCTGCATTCGAGTAGACGTTTGATCTGGGTAGATCATTCATGAAAAAAATTACTTTGAAAAGGTTAGTACGTCTCGGAGTGGACGATGGATTAAGAAGGACCAGTCTAAATTAAATCCAATCTTCGAGTGGATTGGTGCGTCCCCGATGTCTTTTGCATTCGAGCGGACGTTTGATCTGGGTAGATCATTTGTGAGAAAAAAAAACTTTGAGAAGATTAGTACGTCTCTGAGTGGACGATCGATTAAGAAGAACCAGTCTAAATAAAACCCAATCTTCGAGTGGATTGGTACGTCCCCGATGTCTTCTGCATTCGAGCGGACGTTTGATCTGGGTAGATCATTCATGAAAAAATAAAAATAAACTTTGAAAAGGTTAGTACGTCTCGGAGTGGACGATCGATTAAGAAGGACCAGTCCAAACAAAACCCAATCTTCGAGTGGATTGGTGCGTCCCCGATGTCTTTTGCATTCGAGCGGACGTTTGATCTGGGTAGATCATTTGTGAGAAAAAAAAAACTTTGGAAGATTAGTACGTCTCTGAGTGGACGATCGATTGAGAAGAACCAGTCTAAATAAAACCCAATCTTCGAGTGGATTGGTGCGTCCCCGATGTCTTCTGCATTCGAACGGACATTTGATCTGGTAGATCATTCATGAAAAAAAATAACATTGAAAAGGTTAGTACGTCTCTGAGTGAACGATCGATTAAGAAGGACCAATCTAAAGAAAAACCATTCTTCGAGTGGATTGGTGCGTCTCCGATGTCTTTTGCATTCGAGCGGACGTATGATCTGGGTAGATCATTTGTGAAAAAAAAAAACTTTGAAAAGGTTATTACGTCTCTAAGTGGACGATCGATTAAGAAGAATCCGAATAAAATCCAATCTTTGAGCAGACTGGTGCGTCTCTGATGCCTTTTAAATTCGAGCGGACGTATGATCTGGGTAGATCATTTGTAAAAAAAAAAACTTTGATAAGGTTAGTACATCTCTTAGTGAGCGATCGATTAAGAAGGACTAGTATGACTTGAGTAATTCATGTGTGTAAAGAAACACAACCGTTGAGCGGGTTAGTACAATCTGCCCATCGTTATGTTCTTAGATGTTAGAAAATTAATGGATGCTTCGGTCGAGAGGTCTATTTCTTATTTACGGATCATGATGCGCAATGCCACCTCAGAACAAGTGAGTCGAGAATTATTTCGGCATATAATTTCATTCATTAGGTGCCATAATCATAATGAAGTGTATTATTATTTTCGTATGGGTTTGTATGGGTTTTCCATATCTTGTAAGGTTTTTCATACGGGTATGAAAATATGTACATAAACTGAGATACTCGATACGGATATTGCATGACGTTGGGAGTTAAAACCAAGAGGTATATTCGAAACCCACAGTCGCTATGTAATGTTTCATTCGGTTATTGACTTATAATCTCAACCTAACTTACTCTCCGAAATATGTTATTGATATTTAACAAGGATACAATTGTGAGATAGTAAATAAAAATACTTGGAGATATTATATATTTCAGATATTTGAATACTTTTTGTATATGATAAGCTCAAATCACAAAAGTATTATCGAAATCTTTTATTGTGTCGCCTGCACTAAATTGTATTCCGACTTCCGACGTTTTTCTTGCGAACTTCAATTTAATGCCAGACACAAAACAAGATTGATTTTGTGACAGATCACACCGTGCAGTGCTGGATGTTTATTTCATTTATCCGTGTGAATCTCGTTGGAAGTGGGTCTTGTTGCTAGTTCATCAGCGTCATACAAACAGTTTTGGTCTAAATGCACGATATATATGGGTTAAAGAATTGAACTTAGTCAAAAGTCGATGTCAATGAGGTTTAATTATTCTTTGTTAAACGCAGGGGTAAAGGACATTGACATTTGTCAAAACACTCCAAACAACTGTGTCGAATTTGCGGATAGTGACTTAAATAAATATATTCTAGGAATATTTACATGTTTTCATAAACTTTTATCATTTTTAAATTATCGTTGAAAATTTTAGGAGTTTGGTAAGTATTCTTTATGGAAATCTTTTATTAAATTGATTTATATTTTCAGGTATTCGACGGCCCTTTATTTAATATATATATATATATTTGAGTTTTGACAGTCTCGTTTATGATTCTATTCATAATTTTGTTCAATTAACATATCAGGTAAAAAAGGGTTTCTTTATATAATAAGAAAAAATAAATACAAAAAAGCATAAAAACCTAATATTGATAAAAGATATTTATAGAGTAGGGGAGAAGAAGGATGTAGGAATGAATAATATATTGAGCATCCCGAATGTTTCCATGGTTGCTGCAAGGTGCATCCCAATGTTATGCGGAACATCAGAAAAAGGGAAAAGAGAAACAGAGAGAGGATATATGACTTCGGGTAGCATCTTTGATTGAACAGGAAAATGCTAGTCAGTTTCGAGAATGATGTGCTTGTGGACGGACGTGAAAGTGGAAAGTAAAATAAAAAAAAATAAAAATAGAAGAGAAATAAATGTGAAGTAAGTTGAAGTGTAAATGGTGTTATTTATTTATTGAATGACAACGGACGGGACTCTACTCCTACAATATCCTAAACACATGCTACTTGAATTTTATATTACTATGCTATTGTTGTTTATAGTACGCTTGGCAATAATTTTTCATTTCATCTTTTATGTTTTTAAAAGTCTTATTGTACTTGGTACAGTCATTTTAAATGCGAATGCATCTGTCAATTATGTATATCTGTCTGTCAATAAGGATTAACCTTCCCGTGTTACAATTTCTTCGAGTAGAATTCAACTTAATCCGTGCTGATACAGTCGTAAACTCTGATCATGAAGATTCCGACGCCGGTGAAAATGTTGTGATGCAGTCCGCAAGAGCAGATGTCGATGATGAGCGTGGTGACTTTGAAGAAAACGTGTCTGCTGTCGCTGATGATGGCGAACATATTTCTTCGCTTTTAACACAAGACAAACCCAATTTCGATCGGGCTGATCGGGAGTTCCAGAAACGTTTCGTGGAAAACGATTTCGGTTGTGCTTGTGATGTGTGTGCTAGAATCTGGTTCAGGAATGATTTGAAACCAATCTCCGACTCAAATGCTGCCGTGTTACTGGCGACAAATTATTTCGAAACGGTGGAAGGATTTTTGGCGTGTGCTACTTGTCGAACAAGCCTGAACCGCGGATCAATTCCCACATTGTCGCAATCGAATGGCTTTACATATCCCAAGTTTCCGTCCAATTTGCCTCCGCTAGACCCACTCACCACAAGACTGGTGTCTCCCAGGATCAATTTCATGCAGTTTCGTCGTTTGCGGCATACTGCAGGTTTGTGGGAAAGTTATTTTAACTTAAAAATGTATTACATCAAATAAATATATGATTTTCCTAACCTATTTTCATTAACATGCAACAGGTAGTTTGGCAATAATCGGCCAAATTATCAACATTCCAGTCGACGTGGCCCAGATGGTAGGCGAACTTCCCCGCCACCTGGATGACGACTATGCTATCAACGTGTGCATCAAGAAACACTTCATACACAAATCAAGTTACTTGTCCGGCTACGTGAAGAAAGGTACCGTTAAAGCATGGCTGAACTATATGGTTACTACACCGCTCTACAGGCGGAATGGAATTGTTTTCAATGAAGAAAACTTGGCTGCGATCGGACAAACAGAGCAGACGGATATTTCGGAGGAACGTAGGGCAGTAGACCTTGAAGTCGTCGACGAGATGAACGAGGTAGAAATGATGATTGGACAACAACATACGCTCATGTGGAATGAAGACAAGTGTCTGGAACTTGCACCGGCACAAAATCAGAAACCGCTTTCCATTATCTACGATGAGTTTGCTGAGGAGCTGTCTTTCCCGATATTTATCTTGGTCATCCGAGATGCTTCAACCGTGAAGTCCATGTGACAGCGTTCATGATGGCTACTAGCGAGGTGCGACGTCGGGATCGGCGGGGCGCGAGACCGGAGCATATTTTGTATATGGCCATGAAAATCATGCGGCTGCGGGTATCGGAAGAATTGAACAATACCTTTAAATGCATGGGCACGGCCAACATAACAAGGGCGCAGTTGCAAGATCGGGAATTTTTGGAAAGCTGTATTGAGCGTAACCTCTCTTTTCTGAAATCTATTCCGAACTCCGTTCAATATTGGCTGCAAAGAAAACGGGATGTTTTCGCCATGATCCGGCAGCTGGGGAAACCCACGATGTTTTTGACGATGAGTGCAAATGAAATTAGATGGCCTCACCTACTAAGCATTCTGCGGAAGCTTTCTGGTGGCTCTAACATTGCGGAAATGGACGATATTGTGCAACAGTTGTCTGCACTCCAGCGTGCTACACTTGTCAGCGAAGATCCAAGTTGGTAAACATCTTTCTGCGCCTTCTGTCATCGACCAGGTTGAGCCCGTTCGGCAAATACCACGTTGTAGGTGCGTCCGGACCGTCCGGATGCGTAGGTAAGAGCATCCAGACCAGGACTACAATGGATTGCTGAAGAAGGTCAGCATAAAATGTTAAATTCCGTGGAAATGTTTGCCCAGGAGGCTGCTTGGTATTTGCTTCGGCAACCGATGTCAGAAGCCAGCCGCAAGGTACCATTCATCAAATGATATAGTTTTCACAATTTAGAATTCAATTTCGTTTTAGGTTGAGTTTATTACGACAATGTGGCCACAAGAGCGAATAAAATCTAAGAAGCGGAACAAACAGATGGACGAAGAGGATCTCGACGACAATTCCACCGATGTGTGGACGCTAAACATCATCCAACGGTATGAACTGCGCCGAGGAATGGATGATATCTGCTTGGCGGATTTCGCAGCATATTATTCGGAAGAAAGATCCACGAAGCATTCATATAGACTCCGTTTAGTTCCCCGTGTATTGCGTTGGTGCTCATACAGTATGGCGGAAATGGTCGACTATAAGCGTGAGATGGTTCTCCTCTTCCTACCGTTCAGGAATGAAGTCTGCGATGTACTTGATCGGAACAAGTTCCTGAAGTTGTATGAAGACAACGAGGCCGCCATTTTGGCAAAGCACAAGGAGTATGACTGCGAAATGAACTTGGATCAGGTTGTGGAGGAATACATTCGCATATGCAGCGAAGACGATGAGCAGCAGGTGATTGCCGACCAGAAGCGCGATGAGTTCGTCCGCACGATCGTCATGGAGCCGAATGATGACGATATTCACAACTTGCCAACAGGACCCTTGGCAGCTGTCGTCAAACAGCGATCAAATGTCTTGTCAAAGCAAGAATATTGTGAAATGGTGCGTGCCACGAATGCAGAGCAGCGGGATTTGATTGTGCAAGTAATCCACAGCTTGCATTCCTCTGAAGAAAACTGCAAACCAGTGCAAATATTCTTCACTGGCCCGGCGGGCTGTGGCAAAACGTTCACTTTGCGCATTCTAATGGAGACAGTGAACCGGTACAGCCAAGCTCATAATAAGCAACACAACGCTTATGTAGCATGCGCATCCACTGGAAAAGCAGCGGTTGCAATAGGTGGAACAACAGTGCATTCCGCATTCCGGATTTGCATGTAGCGTAGGCAAAGCTCAAAGCTGAGTTTCGAGGCATTACAACTGTACCGGAACGCCTTCGCCAACGTGAAGCTCATCATTATCGACGAAACAAGCATGCTGGGTGCTGATGTCCTCAACACAGTACATGTCCGGCTTCAAGAAATCACGGGGAACTACGACGATCCATTCGGTGGAATGCCGATCGTATTTTGCGGCGATCTTCGTCAATTGCCACCGGTCAATGCACGGGCGGTGTTTAAACCGAGCATAAACTCCATGCATGGCGCCGTTTTATGGCAATCTCTCGACTTCTACCCATTGGTTCAAGTTATGCGACAAACCAACGAGCAGTTCTCCAGCATTCTCACAAAATTGGCAACGGTGAGCGGATGTCGTCTGAGGAAATCGAGCTTATTGAAAGCAGGTTCCGTACGGAGGAGTGGTGTCGGCAGCATGTCCCTCGAGGGATCCGGTTATTCCATCGGAACGCTGATGTCGAATGGTATAACTCTGTGGCGTTGATGGATCGAGAGGCTGTCGAATGTACTGCAGATGACCTATACTCTGGTTATAAGGACAATTCCCAGCTGGCCAGTGCTCGCACAAAGGTACATAAGATGAGTGTAGTAGAGACTGGTGGCTTACCGTATCTGTTGCGTCTTGTTCTTGGTACACCTTATATGCTGACCACCAACGTGGATGTCGAAGATGGCATCGTGAACGGAGCGATCGGAGAGCCCATGCATGTTGAGTACTTTGGATGGCATCACGAGGCTTTGGATGGCATTAGAAAATGAGTCCATTGGGAAGATGTTGAGAGTGAAGGCCAGACCGCTGGTGTATTCGAGACCTGGGGTGCTACAAACAGGCTGGACTCCAATCGTCAAACGATCGGCGAACGTAACCCTTAACGGTGGTGTTAAGTGCAAAAGAGTTCAGTTTCCCGTTGTAAGTGCGTGTGTCCTCACAGTCCATAAGTCCCAGGGAGGCACATTCTCGGAAGTCGTATATAATTACGATAAGGGTCAGGAACAGCAGCTAGTTTACGTTGGTCTTTCCAGGGTTACATCAATCGACGGATTGTATCTGACGAATGCCAGTAACTCATTCCGGTTCCACCACGGAAAGGGTTCTATGACCCCTAGAATGAACGACCTTCGGACGGAACTTGAACGTTTGAGTAACCATCGTATGCGCACCATTACAGACGATATCATGGAAGCTATAACCGCAAACAAGTTGGCTTGTACGTTGATGAGCATCAATGTACAAAGTTTGAATGCACACTCGTCGGACATTGCAACAGATCGGGTGCTTACCGCCGTTGATTTGCTTGCAATGAGCGAAACTTGGCTTGACAACGGCACAACCACAAACATCAATGGATACCTTTGTGTTTGCCAAGAGAAGCGTGACGGAACAAGAGCGGGAGGAGTGGCAATATTTGAACGTGCTGGTTCGTCGACTATGGCCGTTTCTCACGCCATTACGAAGCTCAATGAAAGCTATGACCCAGCATTGAGTGTAGCAGACGAATATGGGGACTGCTGTGCTGCAGAGGTTTCGATCATGGAAACCCGCACGTTACTGTTTGCGGTATATATTTCACCAGGTATAATCAAATAGTAGTTGTGTTTGTATTTAAGTGTGTTGCATTAAATTTTGAATATTTACTAGGTACCACCCTGAAGCAAAAGAAATATTTCTTAGTGCGCAACCTCATAAAGTACACCCATGTTGCCATGCCCGTGGTAGTGTCGGGAGACTTTAATATTGATGTGACGAAAGAGGAGAACAGAGATTTCATCTGGTTCATGAAGCAGTTTCTCTATCTGGATTGTGCTTCGGATCCAACAATAGCGACTACTCTGGGTGGCACATGTCTCGATCTAACGTTCGCCCGGAACGTAAGTGTGGAATGCAGGAGATACTGCACGTACTTCTCCTACCACCGGCCTATTTTGTCGATTCTTGCGGTGTCCCGAGGTAAAACTAATGATTTAGAATTAAACATAGTTCTCTTCATCAGTTATGTTATTTTATTCTAGAACCGATGCCATCCCAGTGAAGTGAATTAACGTCACTGATCGTCGTTGTTCCGCTAGTTCATCTGCCAAAACGTTCGATTTCAACCAGAATGACCAATCATTGACATCAGCCGGACAGTCCGTAGCAAAAATAGATAATTGATCCTGAAAATGAAACTTGAGTATTTGGTAACTAAATTTATATTTAGATCATAATGTATTTAATATGAAACATTCTTTCCGTTTTGTTCTTTTCTTTGTTTTCTACAGATTCAGCCCAACAGTGGATTGATACATCCTTTAACATTCATCGGGACCACGGCGTACATCACTTCAAAAGGCTTCAAGCCAACATAAACAAACGGCCCTTTTCAGGGCCACCAAATATTCATGGAGGAAGATGTTGTTGAGGCTGTTGTTTACCGATCTTCTGTTTCTTTAATACTCTGCTTATAGTTATAAACCGAAATGAGTTTATAGTAACAATCGGGTTTTCGCCCATTTATTTCCAGGATATGCGACATGTCGAGGATATTCCAACCCAGATTGAATATACAGCCCTATCTTCAAAAATCAGCACCAAGAAACATATTTAGAGTTTCAAAATAAAATCTTCTACACTTACGTAATCCTACGTCCAATTGGCGGTCGTGTCTCGGATACAACCTTCTACTTTTTTTTTTCTCTACATCTTCCGGCCTTCAACTACCGGCCGGTAATTATTTTCAATCACTCCGTTTTTTAGTTTCTAGATTAATCTTATTCCTCATTGGAAATACTTACGCTTTCGGTGGTTCGGTTGCGCTACCGGCTGAGCCAATGTCGTAACCGCCGACCGAAGAACCGGATTGAATGGACAAAGTGACGCCATCTTCTACTAGAAGACGTTCTTCATGGCTGGCCATGCTAACGTATGCACCAGCCGAAACCATAGCAGCCGAATGTTCCTCCTGGTGCTCCATTTCGCGTCCGTCGCTGTTAGCTATCCTCAAAAGACTGACTCATCTTTTCCTCTATTTCCTTTGACTCTACAAGAACTCTCCAAAGAGCCCTTCAACTATCACCAGGTCTAAAGAGAACTTATCTAGATAAAAGTCAGGAAGGAATTTCTACCAAAGCTTATCAAGGATAGTGATCTAGATCACATTTTGTTTGTATAGAGTATCATCTGTAAAGGGGTTGTGTTCCAATTGCTTTAATCTCTTCTATAAATAATTATTATTTCATTTGTCAATTTATATTTCGTATCTATTACCATTGCTCCAGATGGATCAGGTAAAGCTGGTCGCGATATTTCCTCGCCTTGTCGTGACGAGCGATCTTGTGGACGGCTACTGGCTTCAGTCCGCAACTTTCAAGCTCTGCTTGGAGCTCTTCCTCCTTCATGTCGTGAAGTCCTCGCAGCAAAGCCTAGAGCGGCTTCGTGCCGGGGTGGTCATGAGTGTAGTACTCATACTTGTGGACCTCGAGGAACTCCACGACGGATTGATGATGGTCCCTGTTGGCCGGCATCACTTTCACGCCCTCGCTGCAGAGCCGAAAAGTACATTTCAGCCCCTTAGCGATCAGCTGGCGAATTTTTGGGCGTAAATCCGGCGGATCGCCCTTCACAAACACGGGCGGGCACTTCTCCTTCCGCTCCGGTTGCACCTGCGGCAGCTGCGATTGCTGCTTCTTCCTTTTTTCGGCGGATTGCCGGCGTCATCAAGCGGCAACGGCGAGAACACGTTGCTCTGCAAAAGCTGCTTGGAGGGGTTACCCGCGCCTCCAAGAGCAGTGCGCTTAGGCACTTTTCCAGCGACCGAATCGGCCACCGAGTCTCCCATGACGGGTCCGGGAGAAAATAACGCCAACGCGACAAGCGAAAACGTAAACAGCGAACGAACGAGAAAAAACACTTCGAAAAAAAATGCGCGAGCAAAAAACACGTCCGTACGTGTTGCTGTCTCGAACTGGAATGAGATGATGATCGCGAGCTCAACAAAGGAATGGTCTCGTCTTTTATAGCTGAGAGCTGGCAAGACCCGACCAATCAGCATCAACGAAGGGGAAACAGCGAAGGAGAAACCGATTTGTTTTCGTCTTCTTTTAGTTGTTTGTTTTTCAGCTTCGAGTAGACAACACAGCGGAGGGAAAATGAATTCTTCTTCTTATGGCATTTGAATTCAAGCGCATGTTCATGCGATAGGGTTACCAAACACGGAAATTAAGATTTTTTCGTTTTCTCAATTATTTCAAATAACAAATTAAATTTGCTTTATCATTATTTTATTCATTTCATCGCATTCTTACCCTACAATGCTCCACATCTCTACTCTTCAATCGAATACACTAAACATAATCATGTCATCGAAACGAGATGGTTTCTTCCTCACGCGTTTTTGTTTATCAGATACATTTTCGTTTTCTTTCCCATGTTTCGGAATGATTTCGGGGAACGATTCATTCAACACAACTGCAGGAGTATTGTAATTTTCATGTAGGTCAATGGGAATTTTCTTCACGTCTTGGACATTTCTTGTGTATTGTACACCTCTGTCACTTTGTACCACAACTTTCGCTCCATCTCTAGTCAAAACAGTATACCGATCTTCCGCGAATGTCGGATCCCCTTTTTGTTTTGAGCTCTGAGCAAGTAACACCCTATCTCCTACAGTAATGTTGGAATCCTTTGCTCCTCTGGCCAAATCAGCATATTGTTTACTGTCCATTTTCGTTCTCGCGTCTTTCTCACGTATATCCGTTCGGTCAAGTTGATCAGCGTGTAGTGTTTCCCAAAGGAATGGAAACGTTCCTCTGAATCTCCAACCCACGAGCAGCTCAAATGGAGTAACGCCAAGTCGTGATAATGGGCGGACCTTGTTATGCATGTGTAAATATTGTTCCAACGATACTCTCCAATTCACATTATCTAATTTGGCAGCTGTGAGAGCGTCTTTCAATCCCTTATTTTGGCGTTCGACGGCTCCGTTCGATTGGGCACTCAATGGGATTGATTTTCTAATTTTAACACCTCTATTCTCCCAAGTTTTGATGAATTTCTCTCCTTGAAATGGCGGACCATTGTCGCTGTGGATAGCAATAGGATATCCCCAAACTTCAAATATTCTACTCAACGCCGCGTTTGTGCTATCTGCGTCAATGTTCTTCATTTCCACGACATGTAAATACCGGGAATATGTATCTACCACCACAAGAAATTCTCCAGAGCCGCAGTCCTTGAATGAGAAGAAATCAACTTGGAGAATTTCCCATGGCCCATCTGGTAAATCACGACTGGTCAGTGGAATAGGCGGATTCTTTTTAGACATTCGTAAGCATGTTTCACAACTTTTCACAAACAGTTCAACCTGTTTGGACATGCATGGCCACCAAAAATAGTTTCTCAAGATCTTCTTCATCGATGCAGCACCCATATGTCCTTGATGAGCTGAGCTGAGAGCACGATCTCGAAGAGCATATGGTAGAACCACTCTATCGTTTTTGAAAATCAATGCTCCGAGTACTCTTAAATTTCTTGATTCGTATCGCTTAAGTGTTCTTTCCCAGCAGTTGCTTCTAATTGATTCGCGTACCAAAATTTGTTCGGCGTCTTTCTCAGCTTCGGATTCAATATCGTCCCATGTGAATTCCATTGTGCCTGTATCCAGAAAATACAAAAGGTGTTTCTCATTGGATTCATCGAATGATTCAGAAACTTGGGATGCTGTAACCAATCGAGATAATGCATCAGCCATGTTCATTTCTCCTGGCACACGTTCAACCTGCAGCGAATTTTTCTCCTTTTTGTATGCGGATATTTCTTCTCGGCTGGTGTCAGTGCCTTTGAAGCACAGGAAATTATTCGAGGCCTGGAATCCGCATCATATTGGACCAAAACGGCCCCCAGCCCGTAAGGAGAAGCATCCACGAACAATTCTGTTGCATCCTCTCGATTGAAGTATCCCAGCGTTTTGATGTGTCTCCATGCGTTGGTTTTCAGATACTGAAACTCGTCTTCAAGATCTTGGTTCCAATAATAATCCTTTGAATTGGATAATTCTCGCAAATGGCGAGTCTTATTTGCTCTTTGCGGAATAAATCGATCAATGAACGTGATAAGCCCCAGGAAACTTTTCACTTCCGCAGAAGATTCAGGTTTCCGGGCTTCTTTGATTGCGTTGATTTTTTCGTTTTCGATCTGCCAGCCTTCGTTTGACACTGTGAAACCCAAAAACTTGACAATTTCCTCTCCAAAGCAGCATTTATCGTGGTTGATCACCACGTTGTGATTCCTCTCCAAAGCAGTAGTTATCGTGGTTGATCACCACGTTGTGATCAGCAAGCTTTTTCATTACTTTCTGGAGGTTTTGGTCATGTTCTTCGATGGTTTTCCCAAAGACCATGACATCGTCCAGGTAGTTCACAGTACCTTCACAGTCCGTCAGAATGATAGTTTGCATAGCTTCCTGGAAAATATCCGGTGCGTTGGTAAGACCAAATGGCAAACGGCAACATCTATAAAGCGCATCACCGGCGAAGAAGTTTGTCAAGTGCCTTGAGTTTTTATCGAGCTCAATATGAAAGAAAGCGTTCTTCAAGTCGATTGTCGAAAAGAATTTCGCGCCATGCAACTGTAACAGTATGGACTCGAATGTCGGCATTTTAAAAGGTGTCCTAAAAATGCATTTATTCGGACCTCGCAGATCTACGACGAGTCGGATGTCCGTCTTGCCCTTAGGAATCACAAGCAGCGAAGAACAAAAACTTCTGTCCATATCCTTTGTGACCTTTTCAATAATTCCGGATTCCTGCAATTCTTTCAACTTTCGGGTTGTTAGCTCCTTGAAAGCTGCTGGAACATGCGTATAAACGTTTCTCGATGGTGGCATGGATCTGTCATAGGTCAGTGTGACTGCCGGGATGTTGAATTTCGGGAACTCGCTTGTAGAGGCCACATGAACACTGTACAGGTTGAACTCACAACGCCAATCTTGTTCGTTATTTTCTTTAACTGGTACATCCAGACCCACCTCCAGCAAGCTATACCGGATGGCTGTGTTAAATCCCAGAAGAGCTCTCTTTTCACGTACCACATAGAATTTTTCTGTTGTCACTGGTCTTTCGTCTGATACAAAAAGCTCTGCCGAGAAAGTAGCTACCACATCAATAGTTCCTTGGGTAGCGTATGCCCGCAACGTCTTATCTGCTTCGTACGATAGTTCATACAAGCTTTGCTTGGCTGATTTATTCTGAAGAATAGCTTCGAATGACTCCAATGTGACTGTATTGACCTGTGCTCCTGAGTCAATGAAAAAGGGGACCTGTATTCCAGCAACGTATGCTACAACGTACGCTGATTTGTCGTCTGGGTCCTTAGACCTGACTCTTCCAATATCGGATTTCATTGGATCGGCGGATGGGATTTTTGATACCTGTAACAATTCCAGCATATAATAAAATCATTCCCAGTTTTTTTCATTTATTGACATTTTACATTTTATTGAATTCAAACATTACATTTCAGTGAAAAACAAAAAAATCAACTATAGTTCTTCAATTCAAAACCTCAAAATATTCATACATGATCAATTTCCGTTACCTTTGTATCTTCCTCTTCTTCTTTCGTTTTATCGACCGCGGCAATTTTGGAGGGAGGTTCAATTCCGTCTCCCGGCCATTCACGCTTGCGAGGTTCCCGCTTCACTTGAGTTACGCATGCTCGAGCGATATGACCTCGTCGGTTGCAACTACGGCAAACTTTGTCAGCATGAAAGCATTGTTCCGGTGTATGGTATGCGCTTAGACACCTCCAGCATGTTTTCTCAAGTCTTTGATTCCTCATCGGACCGCGGTACACTGCTCCTCCTCTGCCACGGCTACTGTTGTATCCTCTGGGAGTTTCATATGGACCACGTCGACGTTGACCGTACTCATCAGGGCGGTGCGAGACAGCTGCTACCGTGGCTGATTGTTGCTGGTGCAGCCTCCGGTAATCCTTTTCGTTTTCCAATTCGACTTCCCGGATGCGCACTTGATCGATTAACTCATTCAAGGAGCCTCCATCGGATAGAACTCGGTACCCCAGGGTTCTAACACGGCTATCTGATGAACCTCTAGTCACCGTTCTTGAAATTGCCTCGAATTCCTCTTCCGATTTATAGTTGCATAACTTGGCTGCCACTGCAACTCGCTTCACGTACTGAATATTAGACTCCTCGCTCCTTTGTACCATATTGGCCAATTTGCTCCGCTGAGATAGCATGTAAGCTCTTGAGCCGAAATGAGCGTCCAATCGGGCCATTGCATTTGAGTATGGGAATCGTTCCTCATCCGGCATTCCCACCTGTGTTGCTGTACTCTCAAGTAACTCGATCAAAAATGGACCAGCTTTGATGCGAAACACATCGAACCTGGTCGCCTCCTCAACTGCCTGAATGAGATTCAGGGACGCGCTCAGAACATTTTTCCAATGGTCAAAATCTCGCTTGTTCAGTTCAGATTCTCCGTGCGATGGAGCACATTCCGGGATATTGAGACTGCTTAATGACATGTTATTCATTGTCATGAGCAATGTCTCATTCGGTGTGCCTTGTTCCTCTCGTATCGTACTCGATCTGACCTGCGCGAACTCGTTTTCGTCTTCGTCCTTATCCGCCAGGATACGGCTCAACTCCTCCTTCTCCATCCGAGTTTTTTCTAGCTCCGCTTTTACTTTCGCCAATTCTTCCGATATCTTCTTAGCAGCGCTCCGTTTTATGATCCTGTCGAAGAGAAATTATATTTCCTTTATTCAAGTGCTACATTTCTTGTTATTCTTGTGAAGTTATCTCCACTTGCAAATTGAAGAACATGAACAATCGACCATCGTTTTTTTTTTTGGGGGTGTCAAATTGTTGACCTCTACCTTACCAAATAAAAATCTAATTTGTACTGAACTCCGCCTTTTCAATCGGAGTTCTAAAAACTCTGACCACCGCCTTTCCAATCGGGGTCCTATATTCCCTGACCTCCGCCTTTCCAATCGGGGTCCAAATTCTCTGACCTCCGCCTTTCCAATCGGGGTCTCAATATATCCGGAGGTACTTTCTCCGGAGGTACGGTTCTGCTACCTGCTGCGCCATTGTCGTAGTCGAGCGTCTTCATTGCGACCGAAAGTAGGCTCTTACACGCTCTTCCTCTTGGTCCTGATAAGGACCGTTTGCTCCTCAATCACTGTTGGCCCTGAAAAAGGGCCGTTTGTTTGATGCGATGTCTGCTGACGTCAGGGTAGTTGGCCGTCGCGTTACTACTCTGGTTTCTCGCGTCGCCGATTTGCTGCCAGACGACGCCAAAACGATCGGTGTCCGGAAGTGTGGGAGGTATTGGACGGTCACCCTGCTGCCACCGTCACCGCTTTGACGCCAACCGATGTCGAAACGACGGAGAAGTCACTGCCGCCGGGTTTGGAATTAATTCGGCTTGTTACCAGCCGATCGCCACGCTGCCGCCAAAACTCCGATGACGCTCTGGATGAGTGAATCAGCTTTCCTCCGATGCTCCGTATGCGGCTTCCGAATAGTGAATGAGCTCAACAAAGTAGTAGTAGTAGTAAAATTCTTCTTTATTTAAAACATTTTTTGTTCTACAATCATTTTATACATGTACAGTGATCGGCCGGCTTGGCCCTCCAACTTCAATTTCAATTATTGTTATTATTATTATTATTATGCTATTACTTAATTTTTAAAATATAATGTATCATGACGGCCTTTAGGAGGCGCTGGTGTGTTTTTTAAAATTTGATAACCTAACTACTATGTACACTAATATTTACAATAAAAAATTTGATAACCTAGATTGGAACTAGCGCCCTAATTGGAGCCTGATCCGAATGCAAGCAACGGACCCTAAACTTTTCTTTACACTCACCAAAGCCTTCATGTAAGGTTTTTATTCCGGCCAGACGGTGGACCTCGGATGTTCTTGTCCTGGGAGGGGTGTTGAGGATCATCCTCAGGAATTTGTTTTGGACCCGTTGAAGTTTGAGGTGGTGGGTTTTAGCGCAGCTCTCCCAGACCGGCATGCCATATTCGATCACAGGGAGGATGATTTGCTTGTAGACAGCAAGCTTATGTTTCAGGGACAATGACGACCGGCGGTTGATCAAAGGGTACAGTAGTTTCAACAAGACGTTACACTTTGTCACCGTTTTGTCAACCTGTTGCCTGAAAATAAGCTTGCTGTCGAGGGTCAAGCCAAGGTAGCCGGCCTCATTGGCCCATTCCACAGTCGTGCCATTGAGGATGATTTTACAGTCCCCAGGCGGAACAAGTTTAGGGATTTGGAGTGGGGGAAAATGATTACCTGGGTCTTCGCCGCGTTGATACAGATCTTCCAGCTGGTGAGGTACTCTGTCAGGGCATCCAGGCCTCGTTGGAGTTTTGCCACTAGCGCTCTGATCACTCTACCGTTGTAGACGATGGATGTGTCATCTGCGAACAGAGACAGAATGCCGCCTTCTGGAGGTTCTGGCATGTCGGAGGTGAACAGATTGAAAAGCAGGGGCCCGAGGATACTGCCCTGGGGGACGCCTGCGACGATGTTGTGCGCATTGGAACTCGCTCCGCTGATTGAGACCCGGAATGTCCTTGCCGACAGGTAATTGTTGATGATTTTCACCAGGTAGCTGGGAAGATTGTAGCGTTGTAGTTTGTACACCGGGCCATCATGCCATACATTGTCAAATGCCTTCTCGACATCGAGTAAGGCCATGGCGGATGTTTTCGAGACAAACTTGTTCCGTCTGAGGACGTTGGTAACTCGGGTCAGTTGGTGTACAGTTGACCGACCGCGTCGGAAACCAAACTGTTCCTCGAGCAAGATGTTGAGATTTTCGGCAGACTCAAGTAACCGATGATGAATAGCTTTTTCGAATAGCTTGGATAACCCTGAGAGAAGGCTGATGGGTCGATAACTTTTGGGGGAGGAAGGATCCTTCCCAGGCTTCCGGATGGGGATGGTGCTCAAAGAACGGCGCACTCATGTGTTTGAGCTCGAGATTCAGGATGCTGTCGAAGCCTGGGGCCTTCATGTTCTTCGACGATTTGATATAGGCCGTCAATTCGTCAGCTGAGATCTCCAACTCCTCCGAGAAGTCGTTGGGAATCAAATGGATGTTGTTAGTAGAAATACTAGAATAAGAGATCGGCGAAGACGCCATCTTGTTTCCAATCGAACCGTCAAAAGCGGTTCCAATTCGACTTGTTTACTTTTTGCTTCCATAAGAAGCAAGCAAAAAGTTCAAGTGCTGCCAGTATAATTTAAACGATTTCATGCATTTTCATACGTTGCCATTTCGTCAGTTTTTCACTCCGCCGGTCTCTGGTTATAGGGTTGCTAGTTGTTAGCATGCTCGTTGACGGCTGCTTCGTGCGGACTGACGATGTTCTGCCCAAGATTGTGTGAGCTGACGAAGTGACGACCTATTTCAGCGACCTTCTCTGCAGGAGTTATCAAGCGATCCTTAGAGCCATTATTGTCTAGTGGCATCAAAGGTGGAATGGGCCGAGGCTTGGATTTTAGAATTTTGGTCATTTTCCAGAACGGCTTAGCATAATCTGGGAGAGTGCGGATCTTATTCGAGAAGTCGTTATTTTTGAGGTCCACCATTCCGGCCTTGATAATTTTTGAGATTCGATTGCAGCGTGCCTTAAGCTCAGGCAGTCCAGTACGCTGAAACTGCCTGCGAGTGACATTCCGCAATCGAATCAAATCTTTGGTGAGTGTATCGATGTTTAAGGAGTTGCTTACCTGCCGAGCCGTCGGTACGTGTTGCTCTCGGGCCGCCGTGATCGCCTCCTCGATAGCGCACAGCTGGCGGTCGATACTTTCCGGCGTCTCCGGACGCACCTCGTAGTCGACGGTGTTATCGACGCACTGCTGGAAACGCTGCCAGTTCACTCGGTGGTAGTTCCGCCGTAACTGCTGGTGCCGATTGACCGAGGAGCCCAGTTCCGCCACCACCGGATAGTGATCCGAACTGAGCTCCTGGTATACAACCGGCTGCGAGACGTGGTCACTCAGGTTTGTTACGTACACTACTAAAAATCCACACATATTTATTGGCAAAAATCCATAGATTTAACTTATGATGTATATCAGCGCACACATAACCATTCTCCACGCGAACTACTTATAAAATATATATCCAAATAAACTTTATGTGTGGTCTCGAATTAGCAATTATTTAATTTATGTGTGGTTCTATATCGATTATATTAGGTGGAGCTATTGCAAAAATCTATAACGGCGACACATATATCTTATATAGATATTTTTGGCAGTGAGAGGTCGAGCGTTGCGTGGGCACCGGACCGACTCAGCCGAGTGGGGGAATCCGGGCTCAGGATCGTGTAGTGGCCTTCCTCCATGTCGTTGCTCCAGATGGTGCCGTTTCGATTGCCGCGACTGTTGCCCCAGGCTTGATGTTTGGCATTCAAGTCGCCGGCAATGATATACTGGCCTTGCCTCCGCGTCAGCTTGACGATGTCCCTCCGAAGGGCAGCCGATGATCCATCGCCGGCTTTGGCTTGCGTTGGACAGTACGCCGCGATGAGCGCGATTGTACGAAATCACCACTTCGATTTCGACACCGATGGCCTCGATGACACTGAGCTGGAAGCTTGGAAGCAAACGACAGTTGATGTTGTAGCGAAGAGCGATGGCCACACCACCTCCCCTGGTCGGCCGGTCGAGTCGCACGATGCGGGAGTCCGGGATGTTGATGTTCACCTCCGGTTTTAGGTGCGTTTCGGTGATGAACGCCACGTCTATTTCCTTCTCCTCAAGGAAATCCTTCAGCTCGATTGTTTTGCTCTTTAGCGAGCAAGCGTTCCAGTTGACCAGGCCCACCCTAGCAGCCATTTTTAATGATGAACATGCCAAGTGTGAAGACCTGGTCGAATCGGGTTTTGCAGCCGCGCAGTCGAGTGGCGAGCTGCGCGAAGATCGGCATCAGTTGCTCCGGAGTGTACAGCGGGGCAGATTCTTCCGGTGGGACGGCTTCATTCTCCGACTGCCGACGGAACCCAGGAGGAGGAAGCGGGGGCCATTCGCTGGTGGATGGTGCCGACGATGCTGGAGCTTGGCCCGATGCAGCTGCCGCTGCAAGTCGCTTGTGCGGCTGTAGCGGTGGGAGTATTGGAATCACACGACGGGGAGCCGGGATGGCTGGAAAGTTCACCTCGTTGATTACAGGAACACGGTTCTTCTTCGGAATGGTCCTGGTGGAAGCCTTCTTCCGGATTTCCAGGAACTCGGCTCGCTTTGGACAGCCCTTTGTGGTGGCCCGATGTTTGTCGCCACAGTTGGCGCACTTGGGATCGGCCACCTCCATTTTGTCGCACTCGTCAGTCGGATGGGGTTCGCCACACTTGTTGCAGCGCGGCGTCATGCGGCAGTTCCTGGTGCCGTGCCCGAAATTGAAGCAGTTGGTGCATTGCGTGACATCGCGGTGCACTGGCCGATATCGCTCCAGTCAACGACGGTGTAATTTATAACGCCAACCAGCTTCAGGTCCTTCCAGGTAGTGGAGCCGTGCTCCAGATGGATCAGGTAAAGCTGGTCGCGATATTTCCTCGCCTTGTCGTGACGAGCGATCTTGTGGACGGCTACTGGCTTCAGTCCGCAACTTTCAAGCTCTGCTTGGAGCTCTTCCTCCTTCATGTCGTGAAGTCCTCGCAGCAAAGCCTTGAGCGGCTTCGTGCCGGGGTGGTCATGAGTGTAGTACTCATACTTGTGGACCTCGAGGAACTCCACGACGGATTGATGATGGTCCCTGTTGGCCGGCATCACTTTCACGTCCTCGCTGCAGAGCCGAAAAGTACATTTCAGCCCCTTAGCGATCAGCTGGCGAATTTTTGGGCGTAAATCCGGCGGATCGCCCTTCACAAACACGGGCGGGCACTTCTCCTTCCGCTCCGGTTGCACCTGCGGCAGCTGCGATTGCTGCTTCTTCCTCTTTTTCGGCGGATTGCCGGCGTCATCAAGCGGCAACGGCGAGAACACGTTGCTCTGCAAAAGCTGCTTGGAGGGGTTACCCGCGCCTCCAAGAGCAGTGCGCTTAGGCACTTTTCCAGCGACCGAATCGGCCACCGAGTCTCCCATGACGGGTCCGGGAGAAAATAACGCCAACGCGACAAGCGAAAACGTAAACAGCGAACGAACGAGAAAAAACACTTCGAAAAAAAAAAAAAAAAATGCGCGAGCAAAAAACACGTCCGTACGTGTTGCTGTCTCGAACTGGAATCTGAGCTCAACAAAGGAATGGTCTCGTCTTTTATAGCTGAGAGCTGGCAAGATCCGACCAATCAGCATCAACGAAGGGGAAACAGCGAAGGAGAAACCGATTTGTTTTCGTCTTCTTTTAGTTGTTTGTTTTTCAGCTTCGAGTAGACAACACAGCGGAGGGAAAATGAATTCTTCTTCTTATGACATTTGAATTCAAGCGCATGTTCATGCGATAGGGTTACCAAACACGGAAATTAAGATTTTTTCGTTTTCTCAATTATTTCAAATAACAAATTAAATTTGCTTTATCATTATTTTATTCATTTCATCTCATTCTTACCCTACAATATTTTCCATCGAAATCGTCTTTGCTCGAACTATTGAAAAGTTCAATTTTTGGAAAAACACCCTCCTGGAATTCACAGAGGCAGCAAAGGACACTCCAATGATGGTGCCTACGGGTGTCATATTTTTGGCTAGGCCAGGGGTTTTGAGAAAAAAGTGTTTGAATATTTGCTAATTATCCTCATATTTTCCACTGAAATCGTCTTTGCTCGAACTATTGAAAAGTTCAATTTTTGGAAAAACGCCTTCCTGGAATTCACAGAGGCAGCAAAGGACACTCCAATGATGGTGCCTACGGGTGTCATATGTTTGGCTAGGCCAGGGGTTTTGAGAAAAAAGTGTTTGAATATTTGCTAATTTTCCTCATATTTTCCACTGAAATCGTCTTTGCTCGAACTATTGAAAAGTTCAATTTTTGGAAAAACACCCTCCTGGAAATCACAGAGGCAGCAAAGGACACCCCAATGATGGTGCCTACGGGTGTCATATGTTTGGCTAGGCCAGGGGTTTTGAGAAAGAAGTGCTTGAATAGCTGTTTTATTGCTGTATTTTATTCAGCAAATTTCCTGCATTGGTCCATATGAATAAATAATGTGGCAAAGAAAACAAGCGTTTACTTTTCTCCGCCATTGATGGTTGATGGTCATATTCGCTAGTTCTAGCGGACAATGCACTATCGGACAATGCTAAATAGCACGACATTAGTATAATGTCAACAGGAATTTTTCACATGCTAATAACCGTTTACATTATGTTTATTTCACAATAATTTTATCGGATAGCGCGTTGTCCGATATGATTAGCGAATATGAAAACAAGCCATTGCATTGTTTCATGCTGCTGTTTGTGCATTTTTTTTGTTGGCGGCTGGATGCTGGCAGCGGTGGGTGGTATAGTTTTTCATTCAGCGGCACAATTCGTATAGCAAGATGCCCTATCAGCAACTTCGCTTGCTTGGGATTTCGAGCAGGGATGCCAGATTTAAAGACATGTCTTCAATTTGAAGACATTTGAATCTCTGTGAAGACATTTATTTCATGAAGACATTTTGAAGACTTTTCAAAATATTTGAAGACTTATCTTCCTATTTAAAGGTACTTGAAGACAATCAATAAGCTAGTGATAAACTAAATTTTAAAATTTAAAAATCACTTATATAAAGGAGAAAAAAAAAACAATCAATAAGCCAGTGAACAGAAAATATAATTTGATTACTAACTTATAAATTCTGCGACTTCTATATGCAGAGAACATAAATATTACAAAAGTTATACATAGGGATCCTATAATGAGAGATATGCGAAAGCGGCCATTGAAGCCAATCGAGCATTGAGAACTGTCAAAACGTGAGCCAAATGAACATTGTTATTGTTGCAGATTGAGGCGAGGTTGAGAGGTATTAATGCTGTCCAATGAGCAGCTCGAAGTAGCTCGAAGTTGGTCCCGTCCTGCTTGTTCTTTTTTGTCAACAAATGGGCACAGATAACAGATATTGAAGCTAGAACAAATTTTATTGAAAATCCTGTGTAAACTTTTGAATTGATATACGTTGGCCCACTACTGCCACCTACTCAACTAATTGCGGCAGTACATAAGGATGCAGCTGATTAACAACCGTCGAACGCAGCCAAAGAATTTGACAGCCGCTTTCGGGCTGCGTTTTCAATAGCAATGATCCTTGCGCCATCTCCAATCGATTGCCAAACGCGGTCCCAATTTAAAAAAACATTTGAATTAACGGTTGCGAATGTTTACACACGTATCGGATGCAAGCCTCAATATCTGTTATCTGTGAAATGGGCATGAGCAGGACGGGGAGAAACTTCGAGCTACTTATTCAAGCTCTCATTGGACAGCACTATTGAGATAGATTTTAAGAAAAGTTTCATCGAACAAACAATTTGTTTCACTTTCGCGAGTAGAAGTAATCTAGTTTATGTATCGCGTTTTGTCTATTTGTATTGCACGCTTATTTTAGTGATAATGCTTATTTGAACTAGAAATACTACAATAAGAGATCGGCGAAGACGCCATCTTGTTTCCAATTGAACCTTCAAAAGCGGTTCCAATTCGACTTGTTTACATTTTGCATCCGTAAGAAGCAAGCAAAAAGTTCAAGTGCTGCCAGTCTTATTTTCACGATATCATGCATTTTCATACGTTGCCATTTCGACAGTTTTTCACTCCGCCGGTCTCTGGTTATAGGGTTGCTAATTTGAACGCTGTTAGTGCACAGACAAACATATTCCAAATTGTTATCAAATGCAAAGTCATATACAAGTTTCAACATTTTGCGCTGCGGCAAGTGCTGGAAGCGTTTGCTAACAAAAGTAACAGCGTTGCTAAATCGTCTGGAAAAGTATTTGCATATCTCTCATTATAGGATCCCTAGTTAGAGAACCTCCACGGGAGTCCCCATCTGGGGCCCTATCGCTATTTCCGGGCCCTTTATAGGGACCCACTTCTACACCGGAGGTATCTAAACGGGAATGTGAAATAAGAACGCAACTCAAAATTAGCCATGAGTTTCCAAATTTAGCGCCCCATACTGCGGGTTGCTAAATTTCCATACAGGGTTGCTATTTTGTGAAACGTCACTTTGGTATTGATCAAAATTGCAGAAAATATGTTTTTCTGTTTTCAGAACAATTTCGATGGAATTAAATAGTTATTAACCTTCTTCGGATATTAGAAAAAACTTACGAATAAGATGTTGGGGTCATATTGACCCAGAAATATAAATGCTTATAAAACAGTCAAATTTTAACCGAATTACAAAGTTTATATACCGTTCGAAAGATAAACTCATCAATTTTGTGGGTATGTGGTGATATGCTGGTTCTGGAGACAATGGCCATTGGGAAACGACTTCCACGGGGACCTTGTCGGTCATATAAGGGGAACATAAAAATCGCTCCATATATGCCATTCGATCGCTAATTCTTCATAGATTCTCTTAAAACGGTAATGTATGGTCCATGAGAGGGCTTCCGATGAAAGTGGCCACTCCTGGTACATGCAAGGTGCCCCCGGGGAACCCGCAGGAGGGGACATTTCCGTTTTAGCACCAAAATATGCCGTGCGGCGGCTCTTTCATCATGATTTTCCACCAAACAGATGGCTATGCGCTTGAAATCGATAAGTGACCACATTGGCCACTCCTGGTACATGCAAGGTTCCCCCGGGGAACCCGCAGGAAGGGACATTTCCGTTTTAGCACCAAAATATACCGTGCGGCGGCTCTGTCGTCATGATTTTCCACAAAATATATGATAATGCGCTTGGAATCGCTTAGTGACCACATTGGCCACCCTTGGAGCCTATGAGGTGCCCCCGTGGAACCCGTAAAAGGGGACATTTCCGTTTTAACACCAAAATATGTCGTGCGATAGCTCTTTCGTCATGATTTTCCTCGAAATAGATGATTATGTGCTCGAAATCAATAATTGACCACATTGGCCACTCTTGGAACCTATGAGGTGCCCTTGGGGAACCCGTAGGAAGGAATATTTCCGTTTAAACTCCAAAATATGCCATGCGGTGGCTCATTCGTCATGATTTTCCACAAAATTGATGATTATGCGCTTGAAATCGATAATTGGCCACATTGGCCACTCTTGGAGCCTATGAGGTGCCCTCGGGAAACCCGTAAAAGGGGACATTTCCGTTTTAACACCAAAATATGTCGTGTGGCGGCTCTTTTATCATGATTTTCCACCAAAAAGATGGTCATGCGTCAATGGTCAATCGATAAATGATCACATTGGGCACTCCTTGTATATGCAAGGTGCCCCCGGGGAACCCGTAGGAGAGGACATTTCCGTTCTGGCACCAAAATGTGCGGTGCTGCGGCTCTTTCATCATAATTTTCCACAAAATAGATGATTATGCGCTCGAAATCGATAAGTGACCACATTGGCCACTCTTGGAGCCTATGAGGTGCCCTCG
>NW_026943729.1:0-37107 GCF_024139115.2 Armigeres subalbatus
GTTATAGATAGTGGAATATATAGATGAGCGAAAGCATGGCTGAGTCGATTTTTTTGCCCGTGCACACGCGCATATGACGTCACAGCCTTTAACGTTTCCATTGAAATCGTGACGTCATGCTCGTTTGGAGACGCGTTTGACAGTTCGTTTGGAGACAGAGGATTTATCTTCGCTCATCTATAGATTCTACTATCTATAGTGTAGGTTAACCAATATCCTACACTGAGATGATTTCGCATCTAAAATTTATGTGCACTGCACATATATTTTTGCAATCAAGCTTTGCATATGTACACGGATAAATATAAATATTCTAAATAGCTTAAACTTTAATCTAAAACCATATTCAGTCTATCCACTCATTCCAATGATTATATGTAAGGTAAGCTTTTCAATGCTTAATCTGCGTTTAATCATTTGGAATGCTTATTTCCTTTTAAATATATGCGAGGCTTCTTTTTTGACAGGTTTGTTGTTCCAAGATAGGAATAGAAACAAAAATCAAGCGGGATGAGAACGTAAAAAAACCAGAAGCAAAAAATTGTTCATTCAAAGAAGAATTGTATTTATAAACGGGGGTAATTTCGGTTCGATTTTTAGTTCGATGTCTTATCACGGACGAATTATAACTTGGGTACTTGCTCACATGCTGCTTGGGTATAATATATGGAAAAACCAATTGTGTTTTCGGGATTGCCAAGGGGGACGCCACAAATTTATCTAACCTGGAATATCCCGAAAAGATGGTACATCCCACAAAAAAGATGCCAAAATCCTCAAAAGATATGCGGTCATGTTTTTCAGATTTGCCGTCTTTTTCGACATTCTTCGGTTTGGGAAGTTTCTGTCGTTCCCCTTGCGGATTGGTTCGTCGATTTGGTGGCACTCCGGAACAAGTGTAATAATGAGTATTTTTGGAGTCGCTTACTGTGCAAATCCGGACTTGAGCTGGACTGAAATGACGACATAGGTATAGATAATCCACTGGAACAACCTGAAAAAAATCTAAAGAAATTTGGCTTCGATACGACCTACCTTGCTGAACGACAAAATGATAATGAATATTTTTTCAAGTCTCAATAGTAACACTGCGAGCTTGTTAAGCATTCAAAAGTTTATTTTTCAGAAAATCATTGCAATGCTTAAAAAGCAAGCTAAGCTAAATTTATTAATAATCCCTGTAACAAATAAAATTTGAAAAAGCTTTAGAAGGATTAAACAGTAAGCTAACTAGCTTATTTCATTTTATCCGTGTACTACAGCCCTCCCGTCCTACTTAGTCACACTTGGTCGACAACTAAGAAGCTTTGCACAAATCCAAAAATTTATATTTGTCTGTCTAGGCTATATGTGTGGATGTGGGCGTGTATGCGTGTACAAAAAATAGTGTGCCGTACGGCCGATCACCTTTACAGTCTCTTAAAATGCTCCTGCAGGTACGGGTTCACACTGCTTCCGCCCACATGGGTCTCAATTGCGTACTGTTGGTTACTATCAACTCCCCAAAGCCAACATTTTGCGCTCCCTCATGTACGGATTCGCACTGCCTCCGCCCTCATGGGTCTCAATTGCGTACTGTTGGTTACTATCAACTCCCCAAAGCCAACGTTTTGCGCTCCCTCATGTACGGATTCGCACTGCCTCCGCCCTCATGGGTCTCAATTGCGTATACTAGCACCCATATTGGTCCCAGTTTCGTATTGGAAGTATCTTACTGTTCCCTGAAATCCCATTTCACATCGCATGAAAATAGTTTATTTTGGGATACTTGGGTTATACAGCCCTCCAGTCCTACTTAGTCACACTTGGTCGACAACTAAGAAGCTTTGCACGAATTCAAAAATTTATATTTGTCTGTCTAGGCTATATGTGTGGATGTGGGCGTGTATGCGTGTACAAAAATAGTGTGCCGTACGGCCGATCACCTTTACAGTCTCTTAAAATGCTCCTGCAGGTACGGGTTCACACTGCTACCGCCCACATGGGTCTCAATTATGCACTGTTAGTTACTATCAACTCCCCCCAAAGCCAACATTTTGCGCTCCCTCATGTACGGATTGGCACTGCCTCCGCCCTCATGGGTCTCAATTGCGTACTGTTCGTTACTATCAACTCCCCAAAGCCAACTTTTTGCGTCCCCTCAGGTACGGATTCGCCCGACCTCCGCCCTCGTGGGTCTCAATTGCGTACTGTTGGTTACTATCAACTCCCCAAAGCCAACGTTTTGCGCTCCCTCATGTACGGATTCGCACTGCCTCCGCCCTCATGGGTCTCCATTGCGTATACTAGCACCCATATTGGTCCCAGTTTCGTATTGGAAGTATCTTACTGTTCCCTGAAATCCCATTTCACATCGCATGAAAAAATAGTTTATTTTGGGATACTTGGGTTATACAGCCCTCCCGTCCTACTTAGTCACACTTGGTCGACAACTAAGAAGCTTTGCACAAATCCAAAAATTTATATTTGTCTGTCTAGGCTATATGTGTGGATGTGGGCGTGTATGCGTGTACAAAAATAGTGTGCCGTACGGCTGATCACCTTTACAGTCTCTTAAAATGCTCCTGCAGGTACGGGTTCACACTGCTTCCGCCCACATGGGTCTCAATTGCGTACTGTTGGTTACTATCAACTCCCCAAAGCCAACATTTTGCGCTCCTCATGTACGGATTCGCACTGCCTCCGCCCTCATGGGTGTCAATTGCGTACCGTTGGTTAATATCATCTCCGGAATGCCGACGTTTTGCGCTCCCACATGTACGGATTCGCACTGCCTCCGCCCTCATGGGTCTCAATTGCGTATACTAGCACCCATATTGGTCCCAGTTTCGTATTGAAGTATCTTACTGTTCCCCTGAAATCCCATTTCACATCGCATGAAAAATAGTTTATTTTGGGATACTTGGGTTATACAGCCCTCCTGTCCTACTTAGTCACACTTGGTCGACAACTAAGAAGCTTTGCACAAATCCAAAATTTATATTTGTCTGTCTAGGCTATATGTGTGGATGTGGGCGTGTATGCGTGTACAAAAAATAGTGTGCCGTACGGCTGATCACCTTTACAGTCTCTTAAAATGCTCCTGCAGGTACGGGTTCACACTGCTTCCGCCCACATGGGTCTCAATTGCGTACTGTTGGTTACTATCAACTCCCAAAGCCAACATTTTGCGCTCCCTCATGTACGGATTCGCACTACCTCCGCCCTCATGGGTCTCAATTGCGTACTGTTGGTTACTATCAACTCCCAAAGCCAACATTTTGCGCTCCCTCATGTACGGATTCGCACTACCTCCGCCCTCATGGGTCTCAATTGCGTACTGTTGGTTACTATCAACTCCCCAAAGCCAACGTTTTGCGCTCCCTCATGTACGGATTCGCACTGCCTCCGCCCTCATGGGTCTCCATTGCGTATACTAGCACCCATATTGGTCCCAGTTTCGTATTGAAGTATCTTACTGTTCCCTGAAATCCCATTTCACATCGCATGAAAAAAATAGTTTATTTTGGGATACTTGGGTTATACAGCCCTCCTGTCCTACTTAGTCACACTTGGTCGACAACTAAGAAGCTTTGCACAAATCCAAAAATTTATATTTGTCTGTCTAGGCTATATGTGTGGATGTGGGCGTGTATGCGTGTACAAAAATAGTGTGCCGTACGGCCGATCACCTTACAGTCTCTTAAAATGCTCCTGCAGGTACGGGTTCACACTGCTTCCGCCCACATGGGTCTCAATTGCGTACTGTTGGTTACTATCAACTCCCCAAAGCCAACATTTTGCGCTCCCTCATGTACGGATTCGCACTACCTCCGCCCTCATGGGTCTCAATTGCGTACTGTTGGTTACTATCAACTCCCCAAAGCCAACATTTTGCGCTCCCTCATGTACGGATTCGCACTACCTCCGCCCTCATGGGTCTCAATTGCGTACTGTTGGTTACTATCAACTCCCCAAGCCAACGTTTTGCGCTCCTCATGTACGGATTCGCACTGCCTCCGCCCTCATGGGTCTCCATTGCGTATACTAGCACCCATATTGGTCCCAGTTTTCGTATTGGAAGTATCTTACTGTTCCCTGAAATCCCATTTCACATCGCATGAAAAAAATAGTTTATTTTGGGATACTTGGGTTATACAGCCCTCCTGTCCTACTTAGTCACACTTGGTCGACAACTAAGAAGCTTTGCACAAATCCAAAAATTTATATTTGTCTGTCTAGGCTATATGTGTGGATGTGGGCGTGTATGCGTGTACAAAAATAGTGTGCCGTACGGCTGATCACCTTTACAGTCTCTTAAAATGCTCCTGCAGGTACGGGTTCACACTGCTTCCGCCCACATGGGTCTCAATTGCGTACTGTTGGTTACTATCAACTCCCCAAAGCCAACATTTTGCGCTCCCTCATGTACGGATTCGCACTGCCTCCGCCCTCATGGGTCTCAATTGCGTACTGTTGGTTACTATCAACTCCCCAAAGCCAACGTTTTGCGCTCCCTCATGTACGGATTCGCACTGCCTCCGCCCTCATGGGTCTCAATTGCGTATACTAGCACCCATATTGGTCCCAGTTTCGTATTGGAAGTATCTTACTGTTCCCCTGAAATCCCATTTCACATCGCATGAAAAAATAGTTTATTTTGGGATACTTGGGTTATACAGCCCTCCCGTCCTACTTAGTCACACTTGGTCGACAACTAAGAAGCTTTGCACAAATCCAAAAATTTATATTTGTCTGTCTAGGCTATATGTGTGGATGTGGGCGTGTATGCGTGTACAAAAAATAGTGTGCCGTACGGCCGATCACCTTTACAGTCTCTTAAAATGCTCCTGCAGGTACGGGTTCACACTGCTTCCGCCCACATGGGTCTCAATTGCGTACTGTTGGTTACTATCAACTCCCCAAAGCCAACATTTTGCGCTCCCTCATGTACGGATTCGCACTACCTCCGCCCTCATGGGTCTCAATTGCGTACTGTTGGTTACTATCAACTCCCCAAAGCCAACATTTTGCGCTCCCTCATGTACGGATTCGCACTACCTCCGCCCTCATGGGTCTCAATTGCGTACTGTTGGTTACTATCAACTCCCCAAGCCAACGTTTTGCGCTCCCTCATGTACGGATTCGCACTGCCTCCGCCCTCATGGGTCTCCATTGCGTATACTAGCACCCATATTGGTCCCAGTTTCGTATTGGAAGTATCTTACTGTTCCCCTGAAATCCCATTTCACATCGCATGAAAAAATAGTTTATTTTGGGATACTTGGGTTATACAGCCCTCCCGTCCTACTTAGTCACACTTGGTCGACAACTAAGAAGCTTTGCACAAATCCAAAAATTTATATTTGTCTGTCTAGGCTATATGTGTGGATGTGGGCGTGTATGCGTGTACAAAAAATAGTGTGCCGTACGGCCGATCACCTTTACAGTCTCTTAAAATGCTCCTGCAGGTACGGGTTCACACTGCTTCCGCCCACATGGGTCTCAATTGCGTACTGTTGGTTACTATCAACTCCCCAAAGCCAACATTTTGCGCTCCCTCATGTACGGATTCGCACTACCTCCGCCCTCATGGGTCTCAATTGCGTACTGTTGGTTACTATCAACTCCCCAAAGCCAACATTTTGCGCTCCCTCATGTACGGATTCGCACTACCTCCGCCCTCATGGGTCTCAATTGCGTACTGTTGGTTACTATCAACTCCCCAAGCCAACGTTTTGCGCTCCCTCATGTACGGATTCGCACTGCCTCCGCCCTCATGGGTCTCCATTGCGTATACTAGCACCCATATTGGTCCCAGTTTCGTATTGGAAGTATCTTACTGTTCCCTGAAATCCCATTTCACATCGCATGAAAAAATAGTTTATTTTGGGATACTTGGGTTATACAGCCCTCCTGTCCTACTTAGTCACACTTGGTCGACAATCAAGAAGCTTTGCACAAATCCAAAAATTTATATTTGTCTGTCTAGGCTATATGTGTGGATGTGGGCGTGTATGCGTGTACAAAAAATAGTGTGCCGTACGGCCGATCACCTTTACAGTCTCTTAAAATGCTCCTGCAGGTACGGGTTCACACTGCTTCCGCCCACATGGGTCTCAATTGCGTACTGTTGGTTACTATCAACTCCCCAAAGCCAACATTTTGCGCTCCCTCATGTACGGATTCGCACTGCCTCCGCCCTCATGGGTCTCAATTGCGTACTGTTGGTTACTATCAACTCCCAAGCCAACGTTTTGCGCTCCTCATGTACGGATTCGCACTGCCTCCGCCCTCATGGGTCTCCATTGCGTATACTAGCACCCATATTGGTCCCAGTTTCGTATTGGAAGTATCTTACTGTTCCCCTGAAATCCCATTTCACATCGCATGAAAAAATAGTTTATTTTGGGATACTTGGGTTATACAGCCCTCCCGTCCTACTTAGTCACACTTGGTCGACAACTAAGAAGCTTTGCACAAATCCAAAAATTTATATTTGTCTGTCTAGGCTATATGTGTGGATGTGAGCGTGTATGTGTGTACAAAAAATAGTGTGCCGTACGGCCGATCACCTTACAGTCTCTTAAAATGCTCCTGCAGGTACGGATTCGCACTGCCTCCGCCCTCATGGGTCTCAATTGCGTACTGTTGGTTACTATCAACTCCCCAAAGTCAACATTTTGCGCTCCCTCATGTACGGATTCGCACTGTCTCCGCCCTCATGGGGCTCAATTGCGTACTGTTGGTTACTATCAACTCCCCAAAGTCAACATTTTGCGCTCCCTCATGTACGGATTCGCACTGCCTCCGCCCTCATGGGTCTCAATTGCGTATACTAGCACCCATATTGGTCCCAGTTTCGTATTGGAAGTATCTTACTGTTCCCTGAAATCCCATTTCACATCGCATGAAAAAATAGTTTATTTTGGGATACTTGGGTTATACAGCCCTCCCGTCCTACTTAGTCACACTTGGTCGACAACTAAGAAGCTTTGCACAAATCCAAAAATTTATATTTGTCTGTCTAGGCTATATGTGTGGATGTGGGCGTGTATGCGTGTACAAAAATAGTGTGCCGTACGGCCGATCACCTTTACAGTCTCTTAAAATGCTCCTGCAGGTACGGGTTCACACTGCTTCCGCCCACATGGGTCTCAATTGCGTACTGTTGGTTACTATCAACTCCCCAAAGCCAACATTTTGCGCTCCCTCATGTACGGATTCGCACTGCCTCCGCCCTCATGGGTCTCAATTGCGTACTGTTGGTTACTATCAACTCCCCAAGCCAACGTTTTGCGCTCCCTCATGTACGGATTCGCACTGCCTCCGCCCTCATGGGTCTCCATTGCGTATACTAGCACCCATATTGGTCCCAGTTTCGTATTGGAAGTATCTTACTGTTCCCCTGAAATCCCATTTCACATCGCATGAAAAAATAGTTTATTTTGGGATACTTGGGTTATACAGCCCTCCCGTCCTACTTAGTCACACTTGGTCGACAACTAAGAAGCTTTGCACAAATCCAAAATTTATATTTGTCTGTCTAGGCTATATGTGTGGATGTGGGCGTGTATGCGTGTACAAAATAGTGTGCCGTACGGCTGATCACCTTACAGTCTCTTAAAATGCTCCTGCAGGTACGGGTTCACACTGCTTCCGCCCACATGGGTCTCAATTGCGTACTGTTGGTTACTATCAACTCCCCAAAGCCAACATTTTGCGCTCCCTCATGTACGGATTCGCACTGCCTCCGCCCTCATGGGTCTCAATTGCGTACTGTTGGTTACTATCAACTCCCCAAAGCCAACGTTTTGCGCTCCCTCATGTACGGATTCGCACTGCCTCCGCCCTCATGGGTCTCAATTGCGTATACTAGCACCCATATTGGTCCCAGTTTCGTATTGGAAGTATCTTACTGTTCCCCTGAAATCCCATTTCACATCGCATGAAAAATAGTTTATTTTGGGATACTTGGGTTATACAGCCCTCCGTCCTACTTAGTCACACTTGGTCGACAACTAAGAAGCTTTGCACAAATCCAAAAATTTATATTTGTCTGTCTAGGCTATATGTGTGGATGTGGGCGTGTATGCGTGTACAAAAATAGTGTGCCGTACGGCCGATCACCTTTACAGTCTCTTAAAATGCTCCTGCAGGTACGGGTTCACACTGCTTCCGCCCACATGGGTCTCAATTGCGTACTGTTGGTTACTATCAACTCCCCAAAGCCAACATTTTGCGCTCCCTCATGTACGGATTCGCACTGCCTCCGCCCTCATGGGTCTCAATTGCGTACTGTTGGTTACTATCAACTCCCCAAAGCCAACGTTTTGCGCTCCCTCATGTACGGATTCGCACTGCCTCCGCCCTCATGGGTCTCAATTGCGTATACTAGCACCCATATTGGTCCCAGTTTCGTATTGGAAGTATCTTACTGTTCCCTGAAATCCCATTTCACATCGCATGAAAAAATAGTTTATTTTGGGATACTTGGGTTATACAGCCCTCCCGTCCTACTTAGTCACACTTGGTCGACAACTAAGAAGCTTTTGCACAAATCCAAAATTTATATTTGTCTGTCTAGGCTATATGTGTGGATGTGGGCGTGTATGCGTGTACAAAAATAGTGTGCCGTACGGCCGATCACCTTTACAGTCTCTTAAAATGCTCCTGCAGGTACGGGTTCACACTGCTTCCGCCCACATGGGTCTCAATTGCGTACTGTTGGTTACTATCAACTCCCCAAAGCCAACATTTTGCGCTCCCTCATGTACGGATTCGCACTGCTTCCGCCCTCATGGGTCTCAATTGCGTACTGTTGGTTACTATCAACTCCCCCAAAGCCAACATTTTGCGCTCCCGCAGGTGCGGACTCGCACTGCTTGCGCCCTCATGGGTCTCAATTGCGTATACTAGCACCCATATTGGTCCCAGTTTCGTATTGGAAGTATCTTACTGTTCCCCTGAAATCCCATTTCACATCGCATGAAAAAATAGTTTATTTTGGGATACTTGGGTTATACAGCCCTCCCGTCCTACTTAGTCACACTTGGTCGACAACTAAGAAGCTTTGCACAAATCCAAAAATTTATATTTGTCTGTCTAGGCTATATGTGTGGATGTGGGCGTGTATGCGTGTACAAAAAATAGTGTGCCGTACGGCCGATCACCTTACAGTCTCTTAAAATGCTCCTGCAGGTACGGGTTCACACTGCTTCCGCCCACATGGGTCTCAATTGCGTACTGTTGGTTACTATCAACTCCCCAAATCCAACATTTTGCGCTCCCTCATGTACGGATTCGCACTGCCTCCGCCCTCATGGGTCTCAATTGCGTACTGTTGGTTACTATCAACTCCCTAAAGCCAACGTTTTGCGCTCCCTCATGTACGGATTCGCACTGCCTCCGCCCTCATGGGTCTCAATTGCGTATACTAGCACCCATATTGGTCCCAGTTTCGTATTGAAGTATCTTACTGTTCCCTGAAATCCCATTTCACATCGCATGAAAAAATAGTTTATTTTGGGATACTTGGGTTATACAGCCCTCCTGTCCTACTTAGTCACACTTGGTCGACAACTAAGAAGCTTTGCACAAATCCAAAAATTTATATTTGTCTGTCTAGGCTATATGTGTGGATGTGGGCGTGTATGCGTGTACAAAAATAGTGTGCTGTACGGCCGATCACCTTACAGTCTCTTAAAATGCTCCTGCAGGTATGGGTTCACACTGCTTCCCGCCCACATGGGTCTCAATTGCGTACTGTTGGTTACTATCAACTCCCCAAAGCCAACATTTTGCGCTCCCTCATGTACGGATTCGCACTGCCTCCGCCCACATGGGTCTCAATTGCGTACTGTTGGTTACTAACAACTCCCAAAAGCCAACGTTTTGCGCTCCTTCATTTAAGGATTCGCACTGCCTCCGCCCTCATGGGTCTCAATTGCGTATACTAGCACCCATATTGGTCCCAGTTTCGTATTGGAAGTATCTTACTGTTCCCTGAAATCCCATTTCACATCGCATGAAAAATAGTTTATTTTGGGATACTTGGGTTATACAGCCTCCCGTCCTACTTAGTCACACTTGGTCGACAACTAAGAAGCTTTGCACAAATCCAAAAATTTATATTTGTCTGTCTAGGCTATATGTGTGGATGTGGGCGTGTATGCGTGTACAGAAAATAGTGTGCCGTACGGCCGATCACCTTTACAGTCTCTTAAAATGCTCCTGCAGGTACGGGTTCACACTGCTTCCGCCCACATGGGTCTCAATTGCGTACTGTTGGTTACTATCAACTCCCCAAAGCCAACATTTTGCGCTCCCTCATGTACGGATTCGCACTACCTCCGCCCTCATGGGTCTCAATTGCGTACTGTTGGTTACTATCAACTCCCCAAAGCCAACATTTTGCGCTCCCTCATGTACGGATTCGCACTACCTCCGCCCTCATGGGTCTCAATTGCGTACTGTTGGTTACTATCAACTCCCAAGCCAACGTTTTGCGCTCCCTCATGTACGGATTCGCACTGCCTCCGCCCTCATGGGTCTCCATTGCGTATACTAGCACCCATATTGGTCCCAGTTTCGTATTGAAGTATCTTACTGTTCCCTGAAATCCCATTTCACATCGCATGAAAAAATAGTTTATTTTGGGATACTTGGGTTATACAGCCCTCCGTCCTACTTAGTCACACTTGGTCGACAACTAAGAAGCTTTGCACAAATCCAAAAATTTATATTTGTCTGTCTAGGCTATATGTGTGGATGTGGGCGTGTATGTGTACAAAAATAGTGTGCCGTACGGCCGATCACCTTACAGTCTCTTAAAATGCTCCTGCAGGTACGGATTCACACTGCTTCCGCCCACATGGGTCTCAATTGCGTACTGTTGGTTACTATCAACTCCCCAAAGCCAACATTTTGCGCTCCCTCATGTACGGATTCGCACTGCCTCCGCCCTCATGGGTCTCAATTGCGTACTGTTGGTTCCTATCAACTCCCCAAAGCCAACGTTTTGCGCTCCCTCATGTACGGATTCGCACTTCCTCCGCCCTCATGGGTCTCAATTGCGTATACTAGCACCCATATTGGTCCCAGTTTCGTATTGGAAGTATCTTACTGTTCCCCTGAAATCCCATTTCACATCGCATGAAAAAATAGTTTATTTTGGGATACTTGGGTTATACAGCCCTCCCGTCCTACTTAGTCACACTTGGTCGACAACTAAGAAGCTTTGCACAAATCCAAAAATTTATATTTGTCTGTCTAGGCTATATGTGTGGATGTGGGCGTGTATGCGTGTACAAAAAATAGTGTGCCGTACGGCCGATCACCTTACAGATCTCTTAAAATGCTCCTGCAGGTACGGGTTCACACTGCTTCCGCCCACATGGGTCTCAATTGCGTACTGTTGGTTACTATCAACTCCCCAAAGCCAACATTTTGCGCTCCCTCATGTACGGATTCGCACTACCTCCGCCCTCATGGGTCTCAATTGCGTACTGTTGGTTACTATCAACTCCCCAAAGCCAACATTTTGCGCTCCCTCATGTACGGATTCGCACTACCTCCGCCCTCATGGGTCTCAATTGCGTACTGTTGGTTACTATCAACTCCCCAAGCCAACGTTTTGCGCTCCCTCATGTACGGATTCGCACTGCCTCCGCCCTCATGGGTCTCCATTGCGTATACTAGCACCCATATTGGTCCCAGTTTCGTATTGGAAGTATCTTACTGTTCCCCTGAAATCCCATTTCACATCGCATGAAAAAATAGTTTATTTTGGGATACTTGGTTATACAGCCCTCCTGTCCTACTTAGTCACACTTGGTCGACAACTAAGAAGCTTTGCACAAATCCAAAAATTTATATTTGTCTGTCTAGGCTATATGTGTGGATGTGGGCGTATGCGTGTACAAAAAATAGTGTGCTGTACGGCTGATCACCTTTACAGTCTCTTAAAATGCTCCTGCAGGTACGGGTTCACACTGCTTCCGCCCACATGGGTCTCAATTGCGTACTGTTGGTTACTATCAACTCCCCAAAGCCAACATTTTGCGCTCCCTCATGTACGGATTCGCACGACCTCCGCCCTCATGGGTCTCAATTGCGTACTGTTGGTTACTATCAACTCCCCAAAGCCAACATTTTGCGCTCCTCATGTACGGATTCGCACTACCTCCGCCCTCATGGGTCTCAATTGCGTACTGTTGGTTACTATCAACTCCCAAGCCAACGTTTTGCGCTCCCTCATGTACGGATTCGCACTGCCTCCGCCCTCATGGGTCTCCATTGCGTATACTAGCACCCATATTGGTCCCAGTTTCGTATTGGAAGTATCTTACTGTTCCCTGAAATCCCATTTCACATCGCATGAAAAAATAGTTTATTTTGGGATACTTGGGTTATACAGCCCTCCCGTCCTACTTAGTCACACTTGGTCGACAACTAAGAAGCTTTGCACAAATCCAAAAATTTATATTTGTCTGTCTAGGCTATATGTGTGGATGTGGGCGTGTATGCGTGTACAAAAAATAGTGTGCCGTACGGCCGATCACCTTTACAGTCTCTTAAAATGCTCCTGCAGGTACGGGTTCACACTGCTTCCGCCCACATGGGTCTCAATTGCGTACTGTTGGTTACTATCAACTCCCCAAAGCCAACATTTTGCGCTCCCTCATGTACGGATTCGCACTGCCTCCGCCCTCATGGGTCTCAATTGCGTACTGTTGGTTACTATCAACTCCCCAAGCCAACGTTTTGCGCTCCCTCATGTACGGATTCGCACTGCCTCCGCCCTCATGGGTCTCCATTGCGTATACTAGCACCCATATTGGTCCCAGTTTCGTATTGGAAGTATCTTACTGTTCCCCTGAAATCCCATTTCACATCGCATGAAAAATAGTTTATTTTGGGATACTTGGGTTATACAGCCCTCCCGTCCTACTTAGTCACACTTGGTCGACAACTAAGAAGCTTTGCACAAATCCAAAATTTATATTTGTCTGTCTAGGCTATATGTGTGGATGTGAGCGTGTATGTGTGTACAAAAAATAGTGTGCCGTACGGCCGATCACCTTTACAGTCTCTTAAAATGCTCCTGCAGGTACGGATTCGCACTGCCTCCGCCCTCATGGGTCTCAATTGCGTACTGTTGGTTACTATCAACTCCCCAAAGTCAACATTTTGCGCTCCCGCATGTACGGATTCGCACTGTCTCCGCCCTCATGGGGCTCAATTGCGTACTGTTGGTTACTATCAACTCCCCAAAGTCAACATTTTGCGCTCCCTCATGTACGGATTCGCACTGCCTCCGCCCTCATGGGTCTCAATTGCGTATACTAGCACCCATATTGGTCCCAGTTTCGTATTGGAAGTATCTTACTGTTCCCCTGAAATCCCATTTCACATCGCATGAAAAAATAGTTTATTTTGGGATACTTGGGTTATACAGCCCTCCCGTCCTACTTAGTCACACTTGGTCGACAACTAAGAAGCTTTGCACAAATCCAAAAATTTATATTTGTCTGTCTAGGCTATATGTGTGGATGTGGGCGTGTATGCGTGTACAAAAAATAGTGTGCCGTACGGCCGATCACCTTTACAGTCTCTTAAAATGCTCCTGCAGGTACGGGTTCACACTGCTTCCGCCCACATGGGTCTCAATTGCGTACTGTTGGTTACTATCAACTCCCCAAAGCCAACATTTTGCGCTCCCTCATGTACGGATTCGCACTGCCTCCGCCCTCATGGGTCTCAATTGCGTACTGTTGGTTACTATCAACTCCCCAAAGCCAACGTTTTGCGCTCCCTCATGTACGGATTCGCACTGCCTCCGCCCTCATGGGTCTCCATTGCGTATACTAGCACCCATATTGGTCCCAGTTTCGTATTGGAAGTATCTTACTGTTCCCCTGAAATCCCATTTCACATCGCATGAAAAAATAGTTTATTTTGGGATACTTGGGTTATACAGCCCTCCCGTCCTACTTAGTCACACTTGGTCGACAACTAGAGAAGCTTTGCACAAATCCAAAAATTTATATTTGTCTGTCTAGGCTATATGTGTGGATGTGGGCGTGTATGCGTGTACAAAAAATAGTGTGCCGTACGGCCGATCACCTTTACAGTCTCTTAAAATGCTCCTGCAGGTACGGGTTCACACTGCTTCCGCCCACATGGGTCTCAATTGCGTACTGTTGGTTACTATCAACTCCCCAAAGCCAACATTTTGCGCTCCCTCATGTACGGATTCGCACTGCCTCCGCCCTCATGGGTCTCAATTGCGTACTGTTGGTTACTATCAACTCCCCAAAGCCAACGTTTTGCGCTCCCTCATGTACGGATTCGCACTGCCTCCGCCCTCATGGGTCTCAATTGCGTATACTAGCACCCATATTGGTCCCAGTTTCGTATTGGAAGTATCTTACTGTTCCCCTGAAATCCCATTTCACATCGCATGAAAAAATAGTTTATTTTGGGATACTTGGGTTATACAGCCCTCCCGTCCTACTTAGTCACACTTGGTCGACAACTAAGAAGCTTTGCACAAATCCAAAAATTTATATTTGTCTGTCTAGGCTATATGTGTGGATGTGGGCGTGTATGCGTGTACAAAAAATAGTGTGCCGTACGGCTGATCACCTTTACAGTCTCTTAAAATGCTCCTGCAGGTACGGGTTCACACTGCTTCCGCCCACATGGGTCTCAATTGCGTACTGTTGGTTACTATCAACTCCCCAAAGCCAACATTTTGCGCTCCCTCATGTACGGATTCGCACTGCCTCCGCCCTCATGGGTCTCAATTGCGTACTGTTGGTTACTATCAACTCCCCAAAGCCAACGTTTTGCGCTCCCTCATGTACGGATTCGCACTGCCTCCGCCCTCATGGGTCTCAATTGCGTATACTAGCACCCATATTGGTCCCAGTTTCGTATTGAAGTATCTTACTGTTCCCCTGAAATCCCATTTCACATCGCATGAAAAAATAGTTTATTTTGGGATACTTGGGTTATACAGCCCTCCCGTCCTACTTAGTCACACTTGGTCGACAACTAAGAAGCTTTGCACAAATCCAAAAATTTATATTTGTCTGTCTAGGCTATATGTGTGGATGTGGGCGTGTATGCGTGTACAAAAAATAGTGTGCCGTACGGCCGATCACCTTTACAGTCTCTTAAAATGCTCCTGCAGGTACGGGTTCACACTGCTTCCGCCCACATGGGTCTCAATTGCGTACTGTTGGTTACTATCAACTCCCCAAAGCCAACATTTTGCGCTCCCTCATGTACGGATTCGCACTGCCTCCGCCCTCATGGGTCTCAATTGCGTACTGTTGGTTACTATCAACTCCCCAAAGCCAACATTTTGCGCTCCCTCATGTACGGATTCGCACTACCTCCGCCCTCATGGGTCTCAATTGCGTACTGTTGGTTACTATCAACTCCCCAAAGCCAACGTTTTGCGCTCCCTCATGCACGGATTCGCACTGCCTCCGCCCTCATGGGTCTCCATTGCGTATACTAGCACCCATATTGGTCCCAGTTTCGTATTGGAAGTATCTTACTGTTCCCCTGAAATCCCATTTCACATCGCATGAAAAAATAGTTTATTTTGGGATACTTGGGTTATACAGCCCTCCCGTCCTACTTAGTCACACTTGGTCGACAACTAGAAAGCTTTGCACAAATCAAAAATTTATATTTGTCTGTCTAGGCTATATGTGTGGATGTGGGCGTGTATGCGTGTACAAAAAAATAGTGTGCCGTACGGCCGATCACCTTTACAGTCTCTTAAAATGCTCCTGCAGGTACGGGTTCACACTGCTTCCGCCCACATGGGTCTCAATTGCGTACTGTTGGTTACTATCAACTCCCCAAAGCCAACATTTTGCGCTCCCTCATGTACGGATTCGCACTGCCTCCGCCCTCATGGGTCTCAATTGCGTACTGTTGGTTACTATCAACTCCCCAAAGCCAACGTTTTGCGCTCCCTCATGTACGGATTCGCACTGCCTCCGCCCTCATGGGTCTCAATTTCGTATACTAGCACCCATATTGGTCCCAGTTTCGTATTGGAAGTATCTTACGGTTCCCCTGAAATCCCATTTTCACATCGTATGAAAAAATAGTTTATTTTGGGATACTTGGGTTATACAGCCCTCCCGTCCTACTTAGTCACACTTGGTCGACAACTAAGAAGCTTTGCACAAATCCAAAAATTTATATTTGTCTGTCTAGGCTATATGTGTGGATGTGGGCGTGTATGCGTGTACAAAAAATAGTGTGCTGTACGGCTGATCACCTTTACAGTCTCTTAAAATGCTCCTGCAGGTACAGGTTCACACTGCTTCCGCCCACATGGGTCTCAATTGCGTACTGTTGGTTACTATCAACTCCCCAAAGCCAACATTTTGCGCTCCCTCATGTACGGATTCGCACTGCCTCCGCCCTCATGGGTCTCAATTGCGTACTGTTGGTTACTATCAACTCCCCAAAGCCAACATTTTGCGCTCCCTCATGTACGGATTCGCACTGCCTCCGCCCTCATGGGTCTCAATTGCGTACTGTTGGTTACTATCAACTCCCCAAAGCCAACATTTTGCGCTCCCTCATGTACGGATTCGCACTGCCTCCGCCCTCATGGGTCTCAATTGCGTATACTAGCACCCATATTGGTCCCAGTTTCGTATTGGAAGTATCTTACTGTTCCCTGAAATCCCATTTCACATCGCATGAAAAAATAGTTTATTTTGGGATACTTGGGTTATACAGCCCTCCTGTCCTACTTAGTCACACTTGGTCGACAACTAAGAAGCTTTGCACAAATCCAAAAATTTATATTTGTCTGTCTAGGCTATATGTGTGGATGTGGGCGTGTATGCGTGTACAAAAATAGTGTGCCGTACGGCCGAACACCTACAGTCTCTTTAAAATGCTCCTGCAGGTACGGATTCACACTGCTTCCGCCCTCATGGGTCTCAATTGCGTACTGTTGGTTACTATCAACTCCCCAAATCCAACATTTTGCGCTCCCTCATGTACGGATTCGCACTGCCTCCGCCCTCATGGGTCTCAATTGCGTACTGTTGGTTACTATCAACTACCCAAAGCCAACATTTTGCGCTCCCTCATGTACGGATTCGCACTGCCTCCGCCCTCATGGGTCTCAATTGCGTACTGTTGGTTACTATCACCTCCCCAAGCCAACGTTTTGCGCTCCCTCATGTACGGATTCGCACTGCCTCCGCCCTCATGGGTCTCAATTGCGTATACTAGCACCCATATTGGTCCCAGTTTCGTATTGGAAGTATCTTACTGTTCCCCTGAAATCCCATTTTCACATCGTATGAAAAAATAGTTTATTTTGGGATACTTGGGTTATACAGCCTCCCGTCCTACTTAGTCACACTTTGGTCGACAACTAAGAAGCTTTGCACAAATCCAAAAATTTATATTTGTCTGTCTAGGCTATATGTGTGGATGTGGGCGTGTGTGTGTACAAAAATAGTGTGCCGTACGGCCGATCACCTTACAGTCTCTTAAATACTCCTGCAGGTACGGATTCGCACTGCCTCCGCCCTCATGGGTCTCAATTGCGTACTGTTGGTTACTATCACCTCCCCAAGCCAACGTTTTGCGCTCCCTCATGTACGGATTCGCACTGCCTCCGCCCTCATGGGTCTCAATTGCGTACTGTTGGTTACTATCAACTCCCCAAATCCAACATTTTGCGCTCCCTCATGTACGGATTCGCACTGCCTCCGCCCTCATGGGTCTCAATTGCGTATACTAGCACCCATATTGGTCCCAGTTTCGTATTGGAAGTATCTTACTGTTCCCCTGAAATCCCATTTTCACATCGCATGAAAAAATAGTTTATTTTGGGATACTTGGGTTATACAGCCCTCCCGTCCTACTTAGTCACACTTGGTCGACAACTAAGAAGCTTTGCACAAATCCAAAAATTTATATTTGTCTGTCTAGGCTATATGTGTGGATGTGGGCGTGTATGCGTGTGTACAAAAATAGTGTGCTGTACGGCCGATCACCTTTACAGTCTCTTAAAATGCTCCTGCAGGTACGGATTCACACTGCTTCCGCCCTCATGGGTCTCAATTGCGTACTGTTGGTTACTATCAACTCCCCAAAGCCAACATTTTGCGCTCCCTCATGTACGGATTCGCACTGCCTCCGCCCTCATGGGTCTCAATTGCGTACTGTTGGTTACTATCAACTCCCCAAAGCCAACATTTTGCGCTCCCTCATGTACGGATTCGCACTGCCTCCGCCCTCATGGGTCTCAATTGCGTACTGTTGGTTACTATCAACTCCCCAAAGCCAACATTTTGCGCTCCCTCATGTACGGATTCGCACTGCCTCCGCCCTCATGGGTCTCCATTGCGTATACTAGCACCCATACTGGTCCCAGTTTCGTATTGGAAGTATCTTACTGTTCCCTGAAATCCCATTTCACATCGCATGAAAAATAGTTTATTTTGGGATACTTGGGTTATACAGCCCTCCCGTCCTACTTAGTCACACTTGGTCGACAACTAAGAAGCTTTGCACAAATCCAAAAATTTATATTTGTCTGTCTAGGCTATATGTGTGGATGTGGGCGTGTATGCGTGTGTACAAAAATAGTGTGCCGTACGGCCGATCACCTTACAGTCTCTTAAAATGCTCCTGCAGGTACAGATTCACACTGCTTCCTGCCCACATGGGTCTCAATTGCGTACTGTTGGTTACTATCAACTCCCCAAAGCCAACATTTTGCGCTCCCTCATGTACGGATTCGCACTGCCTCCGCCCTCATGGGTCTCAATTGCGTACTGTTGGTTACTATCAACTCCCCAAAGCCAACATTTTGCGCTCCCTCATGTACGGATTCGCACTGCCTCCGCCCTCATGGGTCTCAATTGCGTACTGTTGGTTACTATCAACTCCCCAAAGCCAACGTTTTGCGCTCCCTCATGTACGGATTCGCACTGCCTCCGCCCTCATGGGTCTCAATTGCGTATACTAGCACCCATATTGGTCCCAGTTTCGTATTGGGAGTATCTTACTGTTCCCCTGAAATCCCATTTCACATCGCATGAAAAAATAGTTTATTTTGGGATACTTGGGTTATACAGCCCTCCCGTCCTACTTAGTCACACTTGGTCGACAACTATCAAGCTTTGCACAAATCCAAAAATTTATATTTGTCTGTCTAGGCTATATGTGTGGATGTGGGCGTGTATGCGTGTACAAAAATAGTGTGCCGTACGGCCGATCACCTTACAGTCTCTTAAAATGCTCCTGCAGGTACGGGTTCACACTGCTTCCGCCCACATGGGTCTCAATTGCGTACTGTTGGTTACTATCAACTCCCCAAAGCCAACATTTTGCGCTCCCTCATGTACGGATTCGCACTGCCTCCGCCCTCATGGGTCTCAATTGCGTACTGTTGGTTACTATCAACTCCCCAAAGCCAACGTTTTGCGCTCCCTCATGTACGGATTCGCACTGCCTCCGCCCTCATGGGTCTCCATTGCGTATACTAGCACCCATATTGGTCCCAGTTTCATATTGAAGTATCTTACTGTTCCCTGAAATCCCATTTCACATCGCATGAAAAAATAGTTTATTTTGGGATACTTGGGTTATACAGCCCTCCTGTCCTACTTAGTCACACTTGGTCGACAACTAAGAAGCTTTGCACAAATCCAAAAATTTATATTTGTCTGTCTAGGCTATATGTGTGGATGTGAGCGTGTATGTGTGTACAAAAATAGTGTGCTGTACGGCCGATCACCTTTACAGTCTCTAAAAATGCTCCTGCAGGTACGGATTCGCACTGCCTCCCGCCCTCATGGGTCTCAATTGCGTACTGTTGGTTACTATCAACTCCCCAAAGTCAACATTTTGCGCTCCCTCATGTACGGATTCGCACTGCCTCCCGCCCTCATGGGTCTCAATTGCGTACTGTTGGTTACTATCAACTCCCCAAAGTCAACATTTTGCGCTCCCTCATGTACGGATTCGCACTGCCTCCGCCCTCATGGGTCTCAATTGCGTATACTAGCACCCATATTGGTCCCAGTTTCGTATTGGAAGTATCTTACTGTTCCCCTGAAATCCCATTTCACATCGCATGAAAAAATAGTTTATTTTGGGATACTTGGGTTATACAGCCCTCCCGTCCTACTTAGTCACACTTGGTCGACAACTAAGAAGCTTTGCACAAATCCAAAAATTTATATTTGTCTGTCTAGGCTATATGTGTGGATGTGGGCGTGTATGTGTGTACAAAAAATAGTGTGCCGTACGGCCGATCACCTTTACAGACTCTTAAAATGCTCCTGCAGGTACGGATTCGCACTGCCTCCGCCCTCATGGGTCTCAATTGCGTACTGTTGGTTACTATCAACTCCCCAAAGCCAACGTTTTGCGCTCCCTCATGTACGGATTCGCACTGCCTCCGCCCTCATGGGTCTCAATTGCGTACTGTTGGTTACTATCAACTCCCCAAAGCCAACGTTTTGCGCTCCCTCATGTACGGATTCGCACTGCCTCCGCCCTCATGGGTCTCCATTGCGTATATACTAGCACCCATATTGGTCCCAGTTTCGTATTGGAAGTATCTTACTGTTCCCTGAAATCCCATTTCACATCGCATGAAAAAATAGTTTATTTTGGGATACTTGGGTTATACAGCCCTCCCGTCCTACTTAGTCACACTTGGTCGACAACTAAGAAGCTTTGCACAAATCCAAAAATTTATATTTGTCTGTCTAGGCTATATGTGTGGATGTGAGCGTGTATGTGTGTACAAAAAATAGTGTGCCGTACGGCCGATCACCTTTACAGTCTCTTAAAATGCTCCTGCAGGTACGGATTCGCACTGCCTCCGCCCTCATGGGTCTCAATTGCGTACTGTTGGTTACTATCAACTCCCCAAAGTCAACATTTTGCGCTCCCTCATGTACGGATTCGCACTGCCTCCGCCCTCATGGGTCTCAATTGCGTACTGTTGGTTACTATCAACTCCCCAAAGTAGAACGTTTGTGCTCCCTCATGTACGGGTTTGCACTGCCTTCGCCCTCATGGGTCTCAATTGCGTACTGTTGGTTACTATCAACTCCCCAAAGTCAACATTTTGCGCTCCATCATGTACGGATTCGCACTGCCTCCGCCCTCATGGGTCTCAATTGCGTATACTAGCACCCATATTGGTCCCAGTTCCGTATTGGATGTATCTTACTGTTCCTCTAAAATCCCATTTTCACATCGCATGAAAAAAAAAGTTTATCTTGGGATACTTGGGTTATACAGCCCTCCCGTCCTACTTAGTCACACTTGGTCGACAACTAAGAAGCTTTGCACAAATCCAAAATTTATATTTGTCTGTCTAGGCTATATGTGTGGATGTGGGCGTGTATGTGTACAAAAATAGTGTGCCCGTACGGCTGATCACCTTACAGTCTCTTAAAATGCTCCTGCAGTACAGGTTCGCACTGCCTCCGCCCACATGGGTCTCAATTGCGTACTGTTGGTTACTATCAACTCCCCAAAGCCAACATTTTGCGCTCCCTCATGCGGATTCGCACTGCTACCGCCCACATGGGTCTCAATGATGCACTGTTGGTTACTATCAACCCCCCAAAGCCAACATTTTGCGCTCCCTCATGTACGGATTCGCACTGCCTCCGCCCTCATGGGTCTCAATTGCGTACTGTTGGTTACTATCAACTCCCCAAAGCCAACATTTTGCGCTCCCTCATGTACGGATTCGCACTGCCTCCGCCCTCATGGGTCTCAATTGCGTATACTAGCACCCATATTGGTCCCAGTTTCGTATTGGAAGTATCTTACTGTTCCCCTGAAATCCCATTTTCACATCGCATGAAAAATAGTTTATTTTGTGATACTTGGGTTTTACTGTCCTCCCGTTCTACTTAGTCACACTTGGTCGACAACTAAGAAGCTTTGCACAAATCCAAAATTTATATTTGTCTGTCTAGGCTATATGTGTGGATGTGGGCGTGTATGCGTGTACAAAAATAGTGTGCTGTACGGCTGATCACCTTTACAGTCTCTTAAAATGCTCCTGCAGGTACAGATTCACACTGCTTCCGCCCCCTCATGGGTCTCAATTGCGTACTGTTGGTTACTATCAACTCCCCAAAGCCAACATTTTGCGCTCCCTCATGACAGATTCACCTGCCTCCGCCCTCATGGGTCTCAATTGCGTACTGTTGGTTACTATCAACTCCCCAAAGCCAACATTTTGCGCTCCCTCATGTACGGATTCGCACTGCCTCCGCCCCTCATGGGTCTCAATTGCGTAATGTTGGTTCCTATAAACTCCCCAAAGCCAACGTTTTGCGCTCCCTCATGTACGGATTCGCACTGCCTCCGCCCACATGGGTCTGAATTGCGTATACTAGCACCCATATTGGTCCCAGTTTCGTATTGGAAGAATTGATTTGTTCCCCTAAAATCCCATCTTCACACCGCATGAAAAAAATAGTTTATTTTGGGATACTTGGGTTATACAGCCCTCCCGTCCTACTTAGTCACACTTGGTCGACAACTAAGAAGCTTTGCACAAATCCAAAAATTTATATTTGTCTGTCTAGGCTATATGTGTGGATGTGGGCGTGTATGTGTGTACAAAAAAATAGTGTGCGGTCGGGCCGATCCCTTTTCCGGTCTCTTAAAATGCTCCTGCAGGTACGGATTCACACTGCTTCCGCCCTCATGGGTCTCAATTGCGTACTGTTGGTTACTATCAACCCCCCCAAAGCCAACATTTTGCGCTCCCTCATGTACGGATTCGCACTGCCTCCGCCCTCATGGGTCTCAATTGCGTACTGTTGGTTACTATCAACTCCCCAAAGCCAACATTTTGCGCTCCCTCATGTACGGATTCGCACTGCCTCCGCCCTCATGGGTCTCAATTGCGTACTGTTGGTTACTATCAACTCCCCAAAGCCAACATTTTGCGCTCCCTCATGTACGGATTCGCACTGCCTCCGCCCTCATGGGTCTCCATTGCGTATACTAGCACCCATATTGGTCCCAGTTTCGTATTGGAAGTATCTTACTGTTCCCCTGAAATCCCATTTCACATCGCATGAAAAAATAGTTTATTTTGGGATACTTGGGTTATACAGCCCTCCCGTCCTACTTTGTCACATTTGGTCGACAACTTTGCACTAATCCAAAAATTTCTCTTTGTCTGTTTAGCCTATATGTGTGGATATGAGCGAGTATGTGTGTACAAAAAATAATGTGCCGTACGGCCGAACACCTTTACAGTTTCTTAAAATGCTCCTGCAGGTACGGAATCGCACTGCTTCCGCCCACATGGGTCTCAATTGCGTACTGTTGGTTACTATCAAATCCCCAAAGCCAACATTTTACGCTCCCTCATGTACGGATTCGCACTGCCTCCGCCCTCATGGGTCTCAATTGCGTACTGTTGGTTACTATCAACTCCCCAAAGCCAACATTTTGCGCTCCCTCATGTACGGATTCGCACTGCCTCCGCCCACATGGGTCTCAATTGCGTATACTAGCACCCATATTGGTCCCAGTTTCGTATTGAAAGTATCTTACTGTTCCCTGAAATCCCATTTCACATCGCATGAAAAATAGTTTATTTTTGGATACTTGGGTTCTACAGCCCTCCCATCCTACTTAGTCACACTTGGTCGACAACTAAGAAGCTTTGCACAAATCCAAAAATTTCTATTCGTCTGCCTAGGCTATATGTGTGGATGTGAGCATGTATGTGTGTACAAAAAATAATGTGCTGTACGGCCGAACACCTTTACAGTCTCTTAAAATGCTCCTGCAGGTACGGATTCACACTGCTTCCGCCCACATGGGTCTCAATTGCGTACTGTTGGTTACTATCAACTCCCCAAAGCCAACATTTTGCGCTCCCTCATGTACGGATTCGCACTGCCTCCGCCCTCATGGGTCTCAATTGCGTACTGTTGGTTACTATCAACTCCCCAAAGCCAACATTTTGCGCTCCTCATGTACGGATTCGCACTGCCTCCGCCCTCATGGGTCTCAATTGCGTATACTAGCACCCATATTGGTCCCAGTTTCGTATTGGAAGTATCTTACTGTTCCCTGAAATCCCATTTCACATCGCATGAAAAAATAGTTTATTTTGGGATACTTGGGTTATACAGCCCTCCCCGTCCTACTTCTAGTCACACTTGGTCGACAACTAAGAAGCTTTGCACAAATCCAAAATTTATATTTGTCTGTCTAGGCTTTATGTGTGGATGTGGGCGTGTATGTGTGTACAAAAATAGTGTGCCGTACGGCCGATCACCTTACAGTCTCTTAAAATGCTCCCTGCAGGTACGGATTCACACTGCTTCCGCCCTCATGGGTCTCAATTGCGTACTGTTGGTTACTATCAACTCCCCAAAGCCAACATTTTGCGCTCCCTCATGTACGGATTCGCACTGCCTCCGCCCTCATGGGTCTCAATTGCGTACTGTTGGTTACTATCAACTCCCCAAAGCCAACATTTTGCGCTCCCTCATGTACGGATTCGCACTGCCTCCGCCCTCATGGGTCTCAATTGCGTACTGTTGGTTACTATCAACTCCCCAAGCCAACGTTTTGCGCTCCCTCATGTACGGATTCGCACTGCCTCCGCCCTCATGGGTCTCAATTGTATAGTAGCACCCATATTGGTCCCAGTTTCGTATTGTAAGTATCTTACTGTTCCTCTGAAATCCCATTTTCACATCGCATGAAAATATAGTTTATTTTGGGATACTTGGGTTATACAGCCCTCCCGTCCTACTTAGTCACACTTGGTCGACAACTAAGAAGCTTTGCACAAATCCAAAAATTTATATTTGTCTGTCTAGGCTATATGTGTGGATGTGGGCGTGTATGCGTGTACAAAAATAGTGTGCTGTACGGCCGATCACCTTTACAGTCTCTTAAAATGCTCCTGCAGGCAGGGTTCACACTGCCTCCGCCCTCATGGGTCTCAATTGCGTACTGTTGGTTACTATCAACTCCCCAAAGCCAACATCTTGCGCTCCCTCATGTACGGATTCGCACTACCTCCGCCCTCATGGGTCTCAATTGCGTACTGTTGGTTACTATCAACTCCCAAAGCCAACATTTTGCGCTCCGCATGTGCAGTTCGCACTGCCTGCCCTCATGGGTCTCAATTGCGTACTGTTGGTTACTATCTCCCCTTGCGCCTCATTCTCCTCAATTGCGTATACTAGCACCATATTGGTCCCAGTTTCATGTATTAGTATCTTACTGTTCCCTGAAATCCCATTTCACATCGCATGAAAAATAGTTTATTTTGGGATACTTGGGTTATACAGCCCTCCCGTCCTACTTAGTCACACTTGGTCGACAACTAAGAAGCTTTGCACAAATCCAAAAATTTATATTTGTCTGTCTAGGCTATATGTGTGGATGTGAGCGTGTGTGTGTGTACAAAAATAGTGTGCTGTACGGCTGATCACCTTACAGTCTCTTAAAATGCTCCTGCAGGTACGGATTCACACTGCCTCCGCCCTCATGGGTCTCAATTGCGTACTGTTGGTTACTATCAACTCCCCAAAGCCAACATTTTGCGCTCCCTCATGTACGGATTCGCACTGCCTCCGCCCTCATGGGTCTCAATTGCGTACTGTTGGTTACTATCAACTCCCCAAAGCCAACATTTTGCGCTCCCTCATGTACGGATTCGCACTGCCTCCGCCCTCATGGGTCTCAATTGCGTACTGTTGGTTACTATCAACTCCCCCAAGCCAACATTTTGCGCTCCCTCATGTACGGATTCGCACTGCCTCCGCCCTCATGGGTCTCAATTGCATACTAGCACCCATATTGGTCCCAGTTTCGTATTGAAGTATCTTACTGTTCCCTGAAATCCCATTTCACATCGCATGAAAAATAGTTTATTTTGGGATACTTGGGTTATACAGCCCTCCCGTCCTACTTAGTCACACTTGGTCGACAACTAAGAAGCTTTGCACAAATCCAAAAATTCATATTTGGCTGTCTAGGCTATATGTGTGGATGTGAGCGTGTATGTGTGTACAAAAAAGTGTGCTGCACGGCTGATCACCTTTACAGTCTCTTAAAATGCTCCTGCAGGTACGGGTTCACACTGCTTCCGCCCACATGGGTCTCAATTGCGTACTGTTGGTTACTATCAACTCCCCAAAGCCAACATTTTGCGCTCCCTCATGTACGGATTCGCACTGCCTCCGCCCTCATGGGTCTCAATTGCGTACTGTTGGTTACTATCAACTCCCCAAAGCCAACATTTTGCGCTCCCTCATGTACAGATTCGCACTGCCTCCGCCCTCATGGGTCTCAATTGCGTACTGTTGGTTACTATCAACTCCCCAAAGCCAACATTTTGCGCTCCCTCATGTACGGATTCGCACTGCCTCCGCCCTCATGGGTCTCAATTGCGTATACTAGCACCCATATTGGTCCCAGTTTCGTATTGGAAGTATCTTACTGTTCCCCTGAAATCCCATTTCACATCGCATGAAAAATAGTTTATTTTGGGTGACTTGGGTTATACAGCCCTCCCGTCCCACTTAGTCATACTTGGTTGACAACTAAGTAGGTTTGCACTAGTCTTACCATTTATATTTGTCTGTCTAGGGTATATGTGTGGATCTGAGCGTGTATGTGTGTACACAAAATAGTGTGCCGTACGGCCCGATCACCCTTACAGTCTCTTAAAATGCTCCTGCAGGTACGGAGTTCACACTGCTTGCGCCCTCTTGGTTCTCTATTGCGTATTGTTGGTTACTGTCCGCTCCGCTAAGCCAACATTTTGCGCTCCCTCTTGTGCGGATTCGCACTGCCTCCGCCCTCATGGGTCTCAATTGCGTACTGTTGGTTACTATCAACTCCCCAAAGCCAACATTTTGCGCTCCCTCATGTACGGATTCGCACTGCCTCCGCCCTCATGGGTCTCAATTGCGTATACTAGCACCCATATTGGTCCCAGTTTCGTATTGGAAGTATCTTACTGTTCCCTGAAATCCCATTTCACATCGCATGAAAAATAGTTTATTTTGGGATACTTGGGTTATACAGCCCTCCTGTCCTACTTAGTCACACTTGGTCGACAACTAAGAAGCTTTGCACAAATCCAAAAATTTATATTTGTCTGTCTAGGCTATATGTGTGGATGTGGGCGTGTATGCGTGTACAAAAATAGTGTGCTGTACGGCCGATCACCTTACAGTCTCTTAAAATGCTCCTGCAGGTACGGGTTCACACTGCCTCCGCCCTCATGGGTCTCAATTGCGTACTGTTGGTTACTATCAACTCCCCAAAGCCAACATTTTGCGCTCCCTCATGTACGACTTCGCACTACCGGCGCCCTCATGTGTCTCAATTGCGTACTGTTGGTTACTATCAACTCCCCAAAGCCAACATTTTGCGCTCCCTCATGTACGGATTCGCACTGCCTCCGCCCTCATGGGTCTCAATTGCGTACTGTTGGTTACTATCAACTCCCACAAGCCAACATTTTGCGCTCCCTCATGTACGGATTCGCACTGCCTCCGCCCTCATGTAGGGGTCTCAATTGCGTACTGTTGATTTACTATCAACTCCCCAAAGCCAACATTTGCGCTCCTCATGTAATGGAGTTCGCACTACACTCCGCCCACATGGGTCTCAATTGCGTATCTAGCACCCATATTGGTCCCAGTTTCGTATTGGAAGTATCTTACTGTTCCCCTGAAATCCCATTTCACATCGCATGAAAAAATAGTTTATTTTGGGATACTTGGGTTATACAGCCCTCCCGTCCTACTTAGTTACACTTGGTCGACAACTAAGAAGCTTTGCACGAATCCAAAAATTTCTATTCATCTGTTTAGGCTATATGTGTGGATGTGAGCGTGTATGTGTGTACAAAAAATAGTGTGCCATACGGTCGAACACCTTTACAGTCTCTGAAAATGCTCCTGCAGGTACGGTTTCGCACTGCTTCCGCCCACATGGGTCTCAATTGCGTACTGTTGGTTACTAGCAACTCCGCAACGCCAACATTTTACGCTCCCTCATGTACGGATTCGCACTACCTCCGCCCTCATGGGTCTCAATTGCGTACTGTTGGTTACTATCAACTCCCCAAAGCCAACATTTTGCGCTCCCTCATGTACGGATTCGCACTACCTCCGCCCTCATGGGTCTCAATTGCGTACTGTTGGTTACTATCAACTCCCCAAAGCCAACATTTTGCGCTCCCTCATGTACGGATTCGCACTGCCTCCGCCCTCATGGGTCTCAATTGCGTATACTAAAGCACCCATATTGGTCCCAGTTTCGTATCTTACTGTTCTCCTGAAATCCCATGTTCACATCACATGAAAAAAAAGTTTATTTTGGGATACTTGGGTTATACAGCCCTCCTGTCCTACTTAGTCACACTTGGTCGACAACTAAGAAGCTTTGCACAAATCCAAAAATTTATATTTGTCTGTCTAGGCTATATGTGTGGATGTGGGCGTGTATGCGTGTACAAAAATAGTGTGCCGTACGGCTGATCACCTTACAGTCTCTTAAAATGCTCCTGCAGGTACGGATTCACACTCATGGGTCTCAATTGCGTACTGTTGGTTACTATCAACTCCCCAAAGTTAACATTTTGCGCTCCCTCATGTACAGATTCGCACTGCCTCCGCCCTCATGGGTCTCAATTGCGTACTATTGGTTACTATCAACTCCCCAAAGCCAACATTTTGCGCTCCCTCATGTACGGATTCGCACTGCCTCCGCCCTCATGGGTCTCAATTGCGTATACTAGCACCCACATTGGTCCCAGTTTCGTATTGGAAGTATCTTACTGTTCCCTGAAATCCCATTTCACATCGCATGAAAAAATAGTTTATTTTGGGATACTTGGGTTATACAGCCCTCCTGTCCTACTTTAGTCACACTTGGTCGACAACTAAGAAGCTTTGCACAATCCAAAATTTATATTTGTCTGTCTAGGCTATATGTGTGGATGTGAGCGTGTATGTGTGTACAAAATAGTGCTGTACGGCCGATCACCTTACAGTCTCTTAAAATGCTCCTGCAGGTACGGATTCGCACTGCCTCCGCCCTCATGGGTCTCCATTGCGTACTGTTGGTTACTATCAACTCCCCAAAGTCAACATTTTGCGCTCCTCATGTGGATTCGCACTGCCTCCGCCCTCATGGGTCTCAATTGCGTACTGTTGGTTACTATCAACTCCCCAAAGTCAAAATTTTGTGCTCCCTCATGTACGGATTCGCACTGCCTCCGCCCTCATGGGTCTCAATTGCGTACTGTTGGTTACTATCAACTCCCCAAAGTCAAAATTTTGTGCTCCCTCATGTACGGATTCGCACTGCCTCCCGCCCTCATGGGTCTCAATTGCGTATACTAGCACCCATATTGGTCCCAGTTTCGTATTGAAGTATCTTACTGTTTCCCTGAAATCCCATTTCACATCGCATGAAAAATAGTTTATTTTGGGATACTTGGGTTATACAGCCCTCCCGTCCTACTTAGTCACACTTGGTCGACAACTAAGAAGCTTTGCACAAATCTAACAATTTATATTTGTCTGTCTAGGCTATATGTGTGGATGTGAGCGTGTATGTGTGTACAAAAATAGTGTGCCGTACGGCTGATCACCTTACAGTCTCTTAAAATGCTCCTGCAGGTACGGATTCACACTGCCTCCGCCCTCATGGGTCTCAATTGCGTACTGTTGGTTACTATCAACTCCCCAAAGCCAACATTTTGCGCTCCCTCATGTACGGATTCGCACTGCCTCCGCCCTCATGGGTCTCAATTGCGTACTGTTGGTTACTATCAACTCCCCAAGCCAACATTTTGCGCTCCCTCATGTACGGATTCGCACTGCCTCCGCCCTCATGGGTCTCAATTGCGTATACTAGCAACCCATATTGGTCCCAGTTTCGTATTGAAGTATCTTACTGTTCCCCTGAAATCCCATTTCACATCGCATGAAAAAATAGTTTATTTTGGGATACTTGGGTCATACAGCCCTCCCGTCCTACTTAGTCACACTTGGTCGACAACTAAGAAGCTTTGCACAAATCCAAAAATTTTCAATCGCCTGTTTAGGCTATATGTGTGGAGTGGATGTGAGCTTGTACGTGTGTACAAAAATAGTGTGCCATGTACGGTTGATCACACCTTACAGTCTCTTAAAATGCTCCTGCAGGTACGGGTTCACACTGCCTCCGCCCTCATGGGTCTCAATTGCGTACTGTTGGTTACTATCAACTCCCCAAAGCCAACATTTTGCGCTCCCTCATGTACAGATTCGCACTGCCTCCGCCCTCATGGGTCTCAATTGCGTACTGTTGGTTACTATCAACTCCCCAAAGCCAACATTTTGCGCTCCTCATGTACGGATTCACTGCCTCCGCCCTCATGGGTCTCAATTGCGTATACTAGCACCCATATTGGTCCCAGTTTCGTATTGAAGTATCTTTACTGTTCCCCTGAAATCCCATTTTCACATCGCATGAAAAAATAGTTTATTTTGGGATACTTGGGTTATACAGCCCTCCTGTCCTACTTAGTCACACTTGGTCGACAACTACAGTTTTGCACAAATCCAAAATTTATATTTGTCTGTCTAGGCTATATGTGGGATGTGGGCGTGTATGTGTGTACAAAAATAGTGTGCTGTACGGCCGATCACCTTTACAGTCTCTCAAAATGCTCCTGCAGGTACGGATTCACACTGCCTCCGCCCTCATGGGTCATGGGTCTCAATTGCGTACTGTTGGTTACTATCAACTCCCCAAAGCCAACATTTTGCGCTTCCTCATGTACGGATTCGCACTGCCTCCGCCCTCATGGGTCTCAATTGCGTACTGTTGGTTACTATCAACTCCCCAAAGCCAACATTTTGCGCTCCCTCATGTACGGATTCGCACTGCCTCCGCCCTCATGGGTCTCAATTGCGTGCTGGTTGCAGTTACTATCAACTCCCCAAAGCCAAAATTGGTCCCAGTTTCTGTATTGAAGTATCTTACTGTTCCCTGAAATCCATTTCACATCGCATGAAAAATAGTTTATTTTGGGATACTTGGGTTATACAGCCCTCCGTCCTACTTAGTCACACTTGGTCGACAACTAAGAAGCTTTTGCACAAATCCAAAAAATTTATATTTGTCTGTCTAGGGCTATATGTGTGGATGACGTGTATGTGTGTAAAAAAATAGTGTGCTGGCCTGATCACCTTACAGTCTCTTAAAATGCTCCTGCAGGTACGGATTCACACTGCCTCCGCCCTCATGGGTCTCAATTGCGTACTGTTGGTTACTATCAACTCCCCAAGCCAACGTTTTGCGCTCCCTCATGTACGGATTCGCACTGCCTCCGCCCTCATGGGTCTCAATTGCGTACTGTTGGTTACTATCAACTCCCCAAGCCAACGTTTTGCGCTCACTCATGTACGGATTCGCACTGCCTCCGCCCTCATGGGTCTCAATTGCGTACTGTTGGTTACTATCAACTCCCCAAAGCCAACATTTTGCGCTCCTCATGTACAGATTCGCACTGCCTCCGCCCTCATGGGTCTCAATTGCGTATACTAGCACCCATATTGGTCCCAGTTTCGTATTGGAAGTATCTTACTGTTCCCTGAAATCCCATTTTCACATCGCATGAAAAAATAGTTTATTTTGGGATACTTGGGTTATACAGCCCTCCTGTCCTACTTAGTCACGTTATTGGTCGACAACTAAGAAGCTTTGCACAAATCCAAAAATTTATATTTGTCTGTCTAGGCTATATGTGTGGATGTGAGCGTGTATGTGTGTACAAAAAATAGTGTGCCTTACGGCCGATCACCTTTATAGTCTCTTAAAATGCTGCTGGAGGTACGGATTCACACTGCCTCCGCCTACATGGGTCTCAATTGCGTACTGTTGGTTACTATCAACTCCCCAAAGCCAACATTTTGCGCTCCCTCATATACGGATTCGCACTGCCTCCGCCCTCATGGGTCTCAATTGCGTACTGTTGGTTACTATCAACTCCCCAAAGCCAACATTTTGCGCTCCCTCATGTACGGATTCGCACTGCCTCCGCCCTCATGGGTCTCAATTGCGTACTGTTGGTTACTATCAACTCCCTCAAAGCCAACATTTGCGCATCCGCATGTAATGATTCGCACTGCCTCCGCCCTCATGGGTCTCAATTGCGTACTGTTGGTTACTATCAACTCCCCAAAGCCAACATTTTGCTCCCTGCATGTACGGATTCGCACTGCCTCCGCCCTCATGGGTCTCAATTGCGTACTGTTGGTTACTATCAACTCCCCAAAGCCAACATTTTGCGCTCCCTCATGTACGGATTGGCACTGCCTCCGCCCTCATGGGTCTCAATTGCGTACTGTTGGTTACTATCAACTCCCCAAAGCCAACATTTTGCGCTCCCTCATGAACAGATTGGCACTGCCTCCGCCCTCATGGGTCTCAAATGCGTACTGTTGGTTACTATCAACTCCCCAAAGCCAACATTTTGCGCTCCCTCATGTACGGATTCGCACTGCCTCCGCCCTCATGGGTCTCAATTGCGTACTGTTGGTTACTATCAACTCCCCAAAGCCAACATTTTGCGCTCCCTCATGTACGGATTCGCACTGCCTCCGCCCTCATGGGTCTCAATTATGTATACTAGCACCCATATTGGTCCCAGTTTCGTATTGGAAGTATCTTACTGTTCCCCTGAAATCCCATTTCACATCGCATGAAAAAATAGTTTATTTTGGGATACTTGGGTTATACAGGCCTCCCGTCCTACTTAGTCACACTTGGTCGACAACTAAGAAGCTTTGCACAAATCCAAAAATTTATATTTGTCTGTCTAGGCTATATGTGTGGATGTGAGCGTGTATGTGTGTACAAAATAGTGTGCGTACTGGCCGATCAACCTTTACAGTCTCTTAAAATGCTCCTGCAGTACGGATTCCACACTGCCTCCGCCCTCATGGGTCTCAATTGCGTACTGTTGGTTACTATCAACTCCCCAAAGCCAACATTTTGCGCTCCCTCATGTACGGATTCGCACTGCCTCCGCCCTCATGGGTCTCAATTGCGTACTGTTGGTTACTATCAACTCCCCAAAGCCAACATTTTGCGCTCCCTCATGTACGGATTCGCACTGCCTCCGCCCTCATGGGTCTCAATTGCGTACTGTTGGTTACTATCAACTCCCCAAAGCCAACATTTTGCGCTCCCTCATGTACGGATTCGCACTGCCTCCGCCCACATGGGTCTCAATTGCGTATACTAGCACCCATATTGGTCCCAGTTTCGTATTGGAAGTATCTTACTGTTCCCCTGAAATCCCATTTTCACATCGCATGAAAAAATAGTTTATTTTGGGATACTTGGGTTATACAGCCCTCCCGTCCTACTTAGTCACACTTGGTCGACAACTAAGAAGCTTTGCACAAATCCAAAAATTTATATTTGTCTGTCTAGGCTATATGTGTGGATGTGAGCGTGTATGTGTGTACAAAAAATAGTGTGCCGTACGGCCGATCAACTTTACAGTCTCTTAAAATGCTCCTGCAGGTACGGATTCTCACTGCCTCCGCCCTCATGGGTCTCAATTGCGTACTGTTGGTTACTATCAACTCCCCAAAGCCAACATTTTGCGCTCCCTCATGTACGTGTGGATTCGCACTGCCTCCGCCCTCATGGGTCTCAATTGCGTACTGTTGGTTACTATCAACTCCCCAGAGCCAACATTTTGCGCTCCCTCATGTACGGATTCGCACTGCCTCCGCCCTCATGGGTCTCAATTGTATACTAAGCACCCATATTGGTCCCAGTTTCGTATTGAAGTATCTTACTGTTCCCCTGAAATCCCATTTCTCACATCGCATGAAAAAATAGTTTATTTTGGGATACTTGGTTATAGCAGCCCTCCTGTCCTACTTAGTCACACTTGGTCGACAACTAGGCTTTCTTGCACAAATCCAAAATTTATATTTGTCTGTCTAGGCTATATGTGTGGATGTGAGCGTGTGTATGTGTACAAAAATAGTGTGCCATGTACGGCCGATCACCTTTACAGTCTCTTAAAATGTCTCCTGCAGGTACAGGATCTGCACTGCCTCCGCCTCATGGGTCTCAATTGTGTACTGTTGGTTACTATCAACTCCCCAAAGCCAACATTTTGCGCTCCCTCATGTACGGATTCGCACTGCCTCCGCCCTCATGGGTCTCAATTGCGTACTGTTGGTTACTATCAACGCCCCAAAGTCAACATTTTGCGCTCCTCATGAACGGATTCTGCACTGCCTCCGCCCTCATGGGTCTCAGTGCGTACTGTTGGTTACTATCAACTCCCCAAAGTCAACATTTTGCGCTCCTGCATGTACGGATCTGCACTGCCTCCGCCCTCATGGGGTCTCAATTGCGTATACTAGCACCCATATTGGTCCCAGTTTCATATTGAAGTATCTTACTGTTCCCCTGAAATCCAACATTTGCACATCGCATGAAAATAGTTTACATTTTGGGATAACTTGCTAATACAGCCTCCTGTCCTCATTAGTCACACTTGGTCGACAACTAAGCTTTTGCACAACCAAAAATTTATATTTGTCTGTCTAGGCTATATGTGCACTGCCCGTGCATGCGTGTACAAAAAATAGTGTGCTGTACCGATCACCTTACAGTCTCTTAAAATTTTGCGCTCCTGCATGTAATGATTCGCACTGCCTCCGCCCACATGGGTCTCAATTGCGTACTGTTGGTTACTATCAACTCCCCAAAGCCAACATTTTGCGCTCCCTCATGTACGGATTCGCACTGCCTCCGCCCTCATGGGTCTCAATTGCGTACTGTTGGTTACTATCAACTCCCCAAAGCCAACATTTTGCGCTCCCTCATGTACGGATTCGCACTGCCTCCGCCCTCATGGGTCTCAATTGTACTGTTGGTTACTATCAACTCATATTGGTCCAACAGTTTCGTATGAAGTATCTTACTGTTCCCTGAACTCCATTTCCTCGCATGAAAATAGTTTATTTTGGGATACTTGGGTTATACAGCCTCCCGTCCTACTTAGTCAACATTTTGGTCGATAACTAAGCATGTACGGATCCAAAAATTTATATTTGTCTGTCTAGGCTATATGTGAGTGGGCGTGTATGTGTGTATAAAATAGTGTGCCATACGGCCGATCACCTTTACAGTCTCTTAAAATGCGCTCCTGCAGGTACGGATTCACACTTTTCGCACTGCCTCCGCCCTCATGGGTCTCAATTGCGTACTGTTGGTTACTATCAACTCCCCAAAGCCAACATTTTGCGCTCCCGCATGTACAGATTCGCACTGCCTCCGCCCTCATGGGTCTCAATTGCGTACTGTTGGTTACTATCAACTCCCCAAAGCCAACATTTTGCGCTCCTCATGTAATGGATTCGCACTGCCTCCGCCCTCATGGGTCTCAATTGCGTATACTAGCACCCATATTGGTCCCAGTTTCTGTATTGGAAGTATCTTACTGTTCCCTGAAATCCCATTTCACATCGCATGAAAAATAGTTTATTTTGGGATACTTGGGTTATACAGCCTCCTCTGTCCTACTTAGTCACACTTGGTCGACAACTAAGAAGCTTTGCACAAATCCAAAAATTTATATTTGTCTGTCTAGGCTATATGTGTGGATGTGAGCGTGTATGTGTGTACAAAAATAAGTGTGCGGTACGGCTGATCACCTTACAGTCTCTTAAATGCTCCTGCAGGTACGGATTCTACACTGCCTGCCTCATGGGTCCCAGTTGCGTACTGTTGGTTACTATCAACTCCCTAAAGCCAACATTTGCGCTCCCTCATGTACGGATTCGCACTGCCTCCGCCCTCATGGGTCTCAATTGCGTACTGTTGGTTACTATCAACTCCCCAAAGCCAACATTGCGCTCCCTCGTGTACGGATTCGCACTGCCTCCGCCCTCATGGGTCTCAATTGCGTACTGTTGGTTACTATCAACTCCCGAAGCCAACATTTTGCGCTCCTCATGTACGGATTCGCACTGCCTCCGCCCTCATGGGTCTCAATTGCGTACTGTTGGTATACTATCAACTCCCCAAAGGTCCAACAGTTTTGCGCTCCCCTATTGGCAAGATCTGCACTGCCTGCCTGAAATCCCATTTCACATCGCATGAAAAACAGTTGTTGGTTACCATCAACTTAGAGCCAACATTTTAGCGCTCCTCATGAACGGATCTGCACTGCCTGCCCACATGGTCGACAATTATGCACAGCTGTTGCAATCAACTCCCTAAAAACTATTTGCGCTCTGTCATAGGTTATATTCTGCACTGCCTGGGCCTCATGGGTCTCAATAGTGTACTGTACGGCCGATCAACTCAAAGTTTTTGTCTCAAAATGCCCCATGTAACGGATTCACACTGCCTCCGCCCATGGGTCCTTGGGTCTCAATTATGTACTGTTGGTTACTATCAACTCCCAAAGCCAACATTTTGCGCTCCTGCATGTAATGGATTCGCACTGCCTCCGCCCTCATGGGTCTCATAATTGCGTACTGTTGGTTACTATCAACTCCCAAAGCCAACATTTTGCGCTCCCTCATGTACGATTCGCACTGCCTCCGCCCTCATGGGTCTCCATTGTGCACTGTTGGTTACTATCAACTCCCCAAAATCCAACATTTTGCGCTCCTGCATGTACGGATCTGCACTGCCTGCGCCTCATGGGTCTCAATTGTGTGTACTGTTGGTTACCATCAACTCCCCAAAGCCAACATTTTGCGCTCCCTCATGTACGGATCTTGCACTGCCTCCGCCCTCAAGGGTCTCAATTGATGTACTGTTGGTTACTATCAACTCCCCAAAGTCAACATTTTGCGCCTCCCGCATGGTACGGATTCGCACTGCCTGCCTCCCTCATGGGTCCCAATTATGTACTGTTGGTTACTATCAACTCCCCAAAGTCAACATTTTGCGCTCCTCATGTACGGATTCGCACTGCCCGCCCTCATGGGTCTCTAATTGCGTACTGTTGGTTACTATCAACTCTAGAGCCAAAGTCAACATTTTGCG
>NW_026943730.1:0-1103 GCF_024139115.2 Armigeres subalbatus
CCAAACATTGGCCTGGATCATTTGTGCACCGGTGTCAGAGGTGTGTATATCGATGTGAAGATGGAAATGGATCAATCAAGGTAACTCATTTTGCACTCACCGCATCAAAACGACGGCGGCACTGTATACGTGTATTTCTATTCGTGTTGTTTTGACAGAACATGTCTACGGTGGTTCGATCTGTTCGTTTCATAGCGGCAGTTTTTGCTTATTGATTGATCCATTCTTCCTTCGCTCGAAGTGTCGAAATGGAAGGGAATGGTGTTCTACCAGGATTTGCGGAACAAATGCTTTCTGTGTCGAGCTGAAGGTCATCGAAAGGATGCGTGTCCACAAAGGAATAAAGTGAATCAGCAAAAGGAACAAACAGCGGGAAAGAAGGAAACAAAAATGAAGGAAAATGGACCAGCAAGACAACGAAAATCATACTCCGGGGTTGTTATCGGCTTGGAAGCAGCAAGCGGAAAAACACCAGCGGAAGCAAGGGAAAATATCATCATCGAAGTGCCAGAGGAAGATGTAGTCGAACTGGACGCCGACTCAACTGATCGAACGGAAACATTCGAGATACCGGATTCGATGGTAGAACGCGAGAAGGAAGGACACGGACCTCCACAGAAAGATGAAGGAGGAAGAAGAGGAAAAGAAACTTGCGCAGTCAACAACTCAACGACGAGAAAACGTTATAACTGTGGGATCGGCCGACCGATCTCCAGCAAAGAAGACATCCCGCATTAAAGATACTTCTGAAACTTCTTCGGAATAATTTGTTGTATTATTTCTAATGCTTTCGGCTCCGTAGAGTTTTGAACAATTGAGCCTAATAAATAAATAAAATGAAAAAAAAGAAGATTCACTCTTGGTTGTGTGCTATTCGCTAGATGGTCTCTGTGCCTCCCTTTAACATTCTGTCGCTTCATACTTGTCCGCACCCTAGCGAACGACTTTCAATCTGTTGATTTTTTAATAATTAGTTTTCATTATCTACTCCCTAATACTTCCCCGAGCGACACACGTATTGCCGAAAAGTATCTGTGACTCAAATGCAACCAAATTTAGTCACATTCATCACTAGGGTTGAAAAGGACTAACCGAGTCGATAA
>NW_026943731.1:0-19679 GCF_024139115.2 Armigeres subalbatus
AAAACTAGCGTGAAACCAACGCCTGCGTTTCAACGTCCTTATTTTGTTTTCCGTGTTTTCCGAGGTGGATGGAATCCAACGTCCAGGTTTTTTACCCACATTTAAAAATGGAGTGACTTTGTACCTTCAAATTATTTTACTGAAAAGCATGGCATGAACAATGTTGCACGATAAGAAAAATGTTGCACCACATGAAAAATGTTGCATGACATAATGAATGTTGCGTGACATGGAAAAAGATGATTGACATGAAAAATGTTACAATGCATGAAAAATGATTAATACCTTGAGAAATGTTGCGTGACATAAAAAATGTTGCATGCAATGCCAAATGTAGCAAGACTGCGTAACGTAAAGGTTGCAAAGTTGTGTGACATGAAGAATGTTGCATACCATGGAGAATGTTGCGTGTAAAACGATGCATGACATGGGAAATGTTGCACTGCATGAAGGATGTTGCGTGACATAAAAAATGTCTTATGTCTTGTAAAATGTTGCGTGACATAAAAAATGTCACGCAACATGAAAAATGTTGCGTGACATGGAAAATGTAGCATGACATGGAAATTGCTGCTTCACATGAAAAATGTTGCATGACATGAAAAATGTTGCATGGTATGAAAATTGCTGCATGACATGAAAAATGTTGCATGGCATGAAAAATGATGCGTGACATAAAAAATGTCTCATATCTTGTAAAATGTTGCGTGACATAAAAAATGTCGCACGACATGAAAAATGTTGCGTGACATGGACAATGTTGCATGACATGAAAATTGCTGCTTGACATGAAAAATGTTGTATGACATGAAAAATGTTGCATGGCATGAAAATTGTTGCATGACATGAAAAATGTTGCATGGCATGAAAAATGATGCGTGACATAAAAAATGTCTCATGTCTTGTAAAATGTTGCGTGACATAAAAAATGTCGCGCAACATGAAAAATGTTGCGTGACATGGAAAATGTTGCATGACATGAAAATTGCTGCTTGACATGAAAAATGTTGCATGACATGAAAAATGTTGCATGACATGAAAATTGCTGCATGACATGAAAAATGATGCGTGACATAAAAAATGTCTCATGTCTTGTAAAATGTCTCATGTCTTGTAAAATGTTGCGTGACATAAAAGATGTCGCGTGACATAAAAAATGTCGCGTGACATGAAAAATGTTGCGTGACATGGAAAATGTTGCATGACATGAAAAATGTTGCATGACATGAAAAATGTTGCATGACATGAAAATTGCTGCATGACATGAAAAATGATGCGTGACATAAAAAATGTCTCATGTCTTGTAAAATGTCTCATGTCTTGTAAAATGTTGCGTGACATAAAAAATGTCGCGCGACATGAAAAATGTTGCGTGACATGGAAAATGTTGCATGACATGAAAATTGCTGCTTGACATGAAAAATGTTGTATGACATAAGAAATTTGGCGTGGCATGAAAATTGCTGCATGACATTCAAATGGCGGCATGACATGAAAAATTATGCGTGACATTAAAATGGCTCATGTCATGTAAAATGTTGCGTGACATAAAAAAATGTCGCGTGACATGAAAATTGTTGCGTGACATGGAAAATGATGCATGACATGAAAATTGCTGCTTGACATGAAAAATGTTGCATGACATGAAAAATGTTGCATGACATGAAAATTGCTGCATGACATGAAAAATGTTGCACGGCATGAAAAATGATGCGTGACATAAAAAATGTCTCATGTCTTGTAAAATATTGCGTGGCATAAAAAATGTCGCGCGACATAAAACATGTTGCGTGACATGGAAAATGTTGCATGACATGAAAATTGCAGCTTGACCTGAAAAATGTTGCATGACATGAAAAATGTGGCATGACATAAAAAATGTTTCATGACATAAAAAAATTCGCGCGACATTAAAAATGTTGCATGACATGGAAAATGTTGCATGACTTGAAAAACTGCTGCTTGTAATGAAAAATGTTGCCTAATATGAAAAATGTTGCATGGCATGAAAAATGTTGTATGAAATGAAAAATGGTGTATGATATGAAAAATGTTACATGACATGAAAAATGTTGCATGACATTCAAATGGCGGCATGACATGAAAAATTATGCGTGACATAAAAATGGCTCATGTCATGTAAAATGTAACGTGACGTAAAAAATGTCGCTCGACATGAAAATTGTGGCGCGACATGAAAAATGTTGCATGATATAAAAATTTGCTGAAAAGGTCTCATGTCATGTAAAATATTACGTGACATAAAACATGTCGCGCGACGTGAAAAATGTTGTATGACATGAAAATTGCTGCTTGACATGAAAAACGTTTGAATGAAATGAAAAATGTTCCATGGCATGAACAATTTTGCATGACACTAAAAAAGTTGCATGACACGAAATTGCTGCATGACATGAACAATGTTGCACGTCATGAAAAATTATGCGTGACATAAAAAATGACATGAAAATAGCTAATTGACATGAAAAATGTTGCATGTCATTAAAAATGCTGCATGACATGAAAAAAGTTGCATGACATGAAAAATGATGCATGACAGGAAAATTGATGCGTGACATAAAAATGCTGCATGACATGAAAAAAGTTGCATGACATGAAAAATGATGCATGACAGGAAAATTGATGCGTGACATAAAAATGTCGCATGTTATGTAAAAAATTTCGCGACATGAAAATTCTTGCGTGACAATTAAAATGTTGCATGACATGAAAAACGTTACACAGCATTAAAAATGTTGCACCGCATGTAAAACGTTGCATGACTAAAAATTTTGCGTGCCATGAAAAATGGTGCTTGACATGAAAATTAAAGAAAATGAGTCATGTCATGTAAAATGTCTCGGCATCCACCACACACTCAAGCATAGGCTTCAAGTTAACCCTCAAGTGCATTAAATCTCTCGGCACTTTAAAATTGTGGCCTACCTACCTCGTTTTTGTTCATCATGAACATATGAAAAAAATCATTAACCCTCCAATATCTACCAATTGTGAAAAACTGCCCGACAGAATCACCTCGGCATCCACCACACACTCAAGCATAGGCTTCAAGTTAAACCTCAAGTGCATTAAATCTCTCGGCACTTTAAAATTGCCGCCTACCTACCTCGTTTTTGTTCATCATGAACATATGAAACATTTCATTAACACTCCAATATCTACCAATTGTGAAAAACTGCCCGACAGAATCACCTCGGCATCCACCACACACTCAAGCATAGGCTTCAAGTTAACCCTCAAGTGCATTAAATCTCTCGGCACTTTAAAATTGCGGCCTACCTACCTCGTTTTTGTTCTTCATGTATATATGGAAATTTTCATTAACCCTCCAATATCCACCAATTGTGAAAAACTGCCCGACAGAATCACCTTGGCATCCACCACACACTCAAGCATAGGCTTCAAGTTAACCCTCAAGTGCATTAAATCTCTCGGCACTTTAAAATTGCGGCCTACCTACCTCGTTTTTGTTCTTCATGTATATATGGAAAATTTCATTAACCCTCCAATATCCACCAATTGTGAAAAACTGCCCGACAGAATCACCTCGGCATCCACCACACACTCAAGCATAGACTTCAAGTTAACCCTCAAGTGCATTAAATCTCTCGGCACTTTAAAATTGCGGCCTACCTACCTCGTTTTTGTTCATCATGTATATATGGAAAATTTCATTAACCCTCCAATATCCACCAATTGTGAAAAACTGCCCGACAGAATCACCTTGGCATCCACCACACACTCAAGCATAGACTTCAAGTTAACCCTCAAGTGCATTAAATCTCTCGGCACTTTAAAATTGCGGCCTACCTACCTCGTTTTTGTTCATCATGTGTATAAGGAAAATTTTATTAACCCTCCAATATCCACCAATTGTGAAAAACTGCCCGACAGAATTGGCATCCACCACACTCAAGCATAGGCTTCAGTTAACCCTCAAGTGCATTACCAATGCGGCCTACCTACCTCGTTTTTGTTCTTCATGTATATATGAAAAATTTAACCCTCAATATCCACCAATTGTTGAAAACTGCCCCACCACCCTCGGTTCCAAGCATTAATCACTCTTGGTACCTATGTTCTTCATGCCACAACCACTCAAGCATACATAGCTGGTTAACCTCATATCGCTGATTATCACATTTACAATCTCTCGGCACTTTAAAATTGCGGCCTACCTACCTCGTGTGGTGGATGCCAAGGTGATTCTGTCGGGTAAGGTTTTTTCACAATTGGTGGATATTGAGGGTTAATGCATTTTTCATATGTTCATGAAGAACAAAACGAGGTAGGTAGGCTGCAATTTTAAAGTGCCGAGAGATTTAATGCACTTGAGGGTTAACTTGAAGCCTATGCTTGAGTGTGTGGTGGATGCCGAGGTGATTCTTTGGGCAGTTTTTCACAATTGGTGGATATTGGAGGGTTAATGCATTTTTCATATGTTCATGATGAACAAAACGAGGTAGTAAGGCCGCAATTTTAAAGTGCCGAGAGATGTGATGCAATTGAGGGTTAACTTGAAGCCTATGCTTGAGTGCGTGGTGGATGCCGAGGTGATTCTTGTCGGGCAGTTTTTCACAATTGGTGGATATTGAGGGTTAATGCATTTTTCATATGTTCATGATGAACAAACACGAGGTAGGTAGGCTGCAATTTTAAAGTGCCGAGAGATTTAATGCACTTGAGGGTTAACTTTTAAGCCTATGCTTGAGTGTGTGGTGGATGCCGAGGTGATTCTGTCGGGCAGTTTTTCACAATTGGTGGATATTGAGGGTTAATGCATTTTTCATATGTTCATGATGAACAAAAACGAGGTAGGTAGGTCGCAATTTTAAAGTGCCGAGAGATTTAATGCACTTGAGGGTTAACTTGAAGTTTATGCTTGAGTGTGTGGTGGATGCCGAGGTGATTCTGTCGGGCAGTTTTTCACAGTTGGTAGATATTGAAGGGTTAATGAATTTTTTCATATGTACATGATGAACAAAAACGAGGTAGGTAGGCCGCAATTTTAAAGTGCCGAGAGATTTAATGCACTTGAGGGTTAACTTGAAGCCTATGCTTGAGTGTGTGGTGGATGCCGAGGTGATTCTGTCGGGCAGTTTTTCACAATTGGTAGATATTGGAGGGTTAATGAATTTCTTCATATGTACATGACGACCAAAAACGAGGTAGGTAGGCTGCAATTTTAAAGTGCCGAGAGATTTAATGCACTTGAGGGTTAACTTGAAGCCTATGCTTGAGTGTGTGGTGGATGCCGAGGTAATTCTGTCGGGCAGTTTTTCACAATTGTTGGAATTTGGGGGGTAATGCATTTTTTCATATGTTCATGATGAACAAAAACGAGGTAGGTAGGCCGCAATTTTAAAGTGCCGAGAGATTTAATGCACTTGAGGGTTAACTTGAAGCCTATGCTTGAGTGTGTGGTGGATGCCGAGGTGATTCTGTCGGGCAGTTTTTCACAATTGGTGGATATTGGAGGGATAAAGCATTTTTTCATATGTTCATGATGATCAAAAACGAGGTAGGTGGGCCGCAATTTTAAAGTTCCGAGAGATTTAATGCACTTGAGGGTTAACTTGAAGCCTATGCTTGAGTGTGTGGTTGATCCCGATGTGATTCTGTCGGGCAGTTTTTCACAATTGGTGGATATTGGAGGGTTAATGAAATTTTCCATATATACATGATGAACAAAAACGAGGTAGGTTGGCCGCAATTTTAAAGTGCCGAGAGATTTAATGCACTTGAGGGTTAACTTGAAGCCTATGCTTTTGTGTGTGGTGGATGCCGAGGTGATTCTGTCGGGAAGTTTTTCACAATTGGTGGATATTGGAGGGTTAATGCATTTTTCATATGTTCATGATGAACAAACACGAGGTAGGTAGGCTGCAATTTTAAAGTGCCGAGAGATTTAATCCACTTGAGGGTTAACTTGAAGCCTATGCTTGAGTGTGTGGTGGATGCCGAGGTGATTCTGTCGGGCAGTTTTTCACAATTGGTGGATATTGAGGGTTAATGCATTTTTCATATGTTCATGATGAACAAAAACGAGGTAGGTAGGCCGCAATTTTAAAGTGCTGAGAGATTTAATGCACTTGAGGGTTAACTTGAAGCCTATGCTTGAGTGTGTGGTGGATGCCGAGGTGATTCTGTCGGGCAGTTTTTCACAATTGGTGGATATTGAGGGTTAATGCATTTTTTTTATATGTTCATGATGAACAAAAACGAGGTAGGTGGGCTGCAATTTTAAAGTGCCGAGAGATTTAATGCACTTGAGGGTTAACTTGAAGCCTATGCTTGAGTGTGTGGTGGATGCCGAGGTGATTCTGTCGGGCAGTTTTTCACAATTGGTGGATATTGAGGGTTAATGCATTTTTTATATGTTCATGATGAACAAAAACGAGGTAGGTGGGCTGCAATTTTAAAGTGCCGAGAGATTTAATGCCCCTAAGCGTTCACTTGAAGCCTCTGCTTGAGTGTCTGGTGGATACCGAGGTGACTCTGTCGGGCAGTTTTTCACAATTGGTGGATTTTGAGGGTTAATGCATTTTTCATATGTACATGATGAACAAAAACGAGGTAGGTAGGACGCAATCTTAAAGTGCCGTGAGATTTAATGCACTTGAGGCTTTACTTGAAGCCTATGCTTGAGTGTGTGGTGGATGCCGAGGTGATTCTGTCGGGCAGTTTTTCACAATTGGTGGATATTGAGGGTTAATGCATTTTTTATATGTTCATGATGATAAAAAACGAGGTAGGTGGGCCGCAATTTTAAAGTGACGAGAGATTCAATGCAATTGAGGGTTTACTTGAAGCCTATGCTTGAGTGTGTGGTGGATGCCGAGCTGATTCCGTCGGGCAGTTTTTCAAAATTGGTGGATATTGAGGGTTAATGCATTTTTTTTATATGTTCATGATGAACAAAAACGAGGTAGGTAGGCCGCAATTTTAAAGTGCCGAGAGATTTAATGCACTTGAGGGTTTACTTGAAGCCTATGCTTGAGTGTGTGGTGGATGCCGAGGTGATTCTGTCGGGCAGTTTTTCACAATTGGTGGATATTGGAGGGTTAATGCATTTTTTCATATGTTCATGATGAACAAAAACGAGGTAGGTAGGCCGCAATTTCAAAGTGCCGAGAGATTTAATGCACTTGAGGGTTTACTTGAAGCCTATGCTTGAGTGTGTGGTGGATGCCGAGGTGATTCTGTAGGGCAGTTTTTCACAATTGGTGGATATTGGAGGGTTAATGCATTTTTTCATATGTTCATGATGATCAAAAACGAGGTAGGTGGGCTGCAATTTTAAAGTGCCGAGAGATTTAATGCACTTGAGGGTTAACTTGAAGCCTATGCTTGAGTGTGTGGTGGATGCCGAGTTGATTCTGTCGGGCAGTTTTTCACAATTGGTGGATATTGGAGGGTTAATGCATTTTTTCATATGTTCATGATGAACAAAAACGAGGTAGGTGGGCCGAAATTTTAAAGTGCCGAGAAAGTTAATGCACTTGAGGGTTAACTTTAAGCCTATGCTTGAGTGTGTGGTGGATGCCGAGGTGATTCTGTCGGGCAGTTTTTCACAATTGGTGGATATTGGAGGGTTAATGCATTTTTTTATATGTTCATGATGAACAAAAACGAGGTAGGTAGGCCACAATTTTAAAGTGCCGAGAGATTTAATGCACTTGAGGGTTAACTTGAAGCCTATGCTTGAGTGTGTGGTGGATGCCGAGGTGATTCTGTCGGGCAGTTTTTCACAATTGGTGGATATTGGAGGGTTAATGATTTTTTTCATATGTACATGATGAACAAAAACGAGGTAGGTAGGCCACAATTTTAAAGTGCCGAGAGATTTAATGCACTTGAGGGTTAACTTGAAGCCTATGCTTGAGTGTGTGGTGGATGCCGAGGTGATTCTGTCGGGCAGTTTTTCACAATTGGTGGATATTGGAGGGTTAATGCATTTTTTCATATGTTCATGATGAACAAAAACGAGGTAGGTAGGCCGCAATTTTAAAGTGCCGAGAGATTTAATGCACTTGAGGGTTAACTTGAAGCCTATGCTTGAGTGTGTGGTGGATGCCGAGGTGATTCTGTCGGGCAGTTTTTCACAATTGGTGGATATTGGAGGGTTAATGAAAATTTTCATATGTTCATGATGATCAAAAACGAGGTAGGTGGGCCGCAATTTTAAAGTGCCGAGAGATTTAATGCAATTGAGGGTTTACTTGAAGCCTATGCTTGAGTGTGTGGTGGATGCCGAGATGATTCCGTCGGGCAGTTTTTCACAATTGGTGGATATTGGAGGGTTAATGCATTTTTTCATATGTTCATGATGATCAAAAACGAGGTAGGTGGGCCGCAATTTTAAAGTGCCGAGAGATTTAATGCACTTGAGGGTTAACTTGAAGCCTATGCTTGAGTGTGTGGTGGATGCCGAGGTGATTCTGTCGGGCAGTTTTTCACAATTGGTGGATATTGGAGGGTTAATGCATTTTTTTATATGTTCATGATGAACAAAAACGAGGTAGGTAGGCCGCAATTTTAAAGTGCCGAGAGATTTAATGCACTTGAGGGTTAACTTGAAGCCTATGCTTGAGTGTGTGGTGGATGCCGAGGTGATTCTGTCGGGCAGTTTTTCACAATTGGTAGATATTGGAGGGTTAATGCATTTTTTCATATGTACATGATGACCAAAAACGAGGTAGGTAGGCCGCAATTTTAAAGTGCCGAGAGATTTAATGCACTTGAGGGTTAACTTGAAGCCTATGCTTGAGTGTGTGGTGGATGCCGAGGTGATTCTGTCGGGCAGTTTTTCACAATTGGTGGATATTGGAGGGTTAATGAAATATTTCATATGTTCATGATGAACAAAAACGAGGTAGGTGGGCCGCAATTTTAAAGTGCCGAGAGATTTAATGCACTTGAGGGTTAACTTGAAGCCTATGCTTGAGTGTGTGGTGGATGCCGAGACATTTTACATGACATGACTCATTTTCTTTAATTTTCATGTCAAGCACCATTTTTCATGGCACGCAATTTTTTTAGTCATGCAACGTTTTACATGCGGTGCAACATTTTTAAAGCTGTGTAACGTTCTTCATTTTTCATGTTATGCAACATTTCTCATGTCGTGCAGCAATTTACATGTCATGCAACATTTTAATTGTCACGCAAGAATTTTCATGTCGCGATATTTTTTATGTCACGTAGCATTTTTCATGTCAAGCATCATTTTTCTTGCAGTGCACCATTTCAATGCCATGCATCAATTTTCATGTCATGCAACATTTTTTATGTCACGCAACAATGTTTACGCGCGACAATTGATTTGTCACGTAACATTTTACATAACATGCGACATTTTTATGTCACGCATCAATTTTCCTGTCATGCATCATTTTCAATGTCATGCAACTTTTTTCATGTCATGCAGCATTTTTAATGACATGCAACATTTTTCATGTCAATTAGCTATTTTCATGTCATTTTTTATGTCACGCATAATTTTTCATGACGTGCAACATTGTTCATGTCAGCAGCAATTTCATGTCATGCAAAATTGTTCATGCCATGGAACATTTTTCATTTCATTCAAACATTTTTCATGTCAAGCAGCAATTTTCATGTCATACAACATTTTTCACGTCGCGCGACATGTTTTATGTCACGTAATATTTTACATGACATGAGACCTTTTCAGCAAATTTTTATATCATGCAACATTTTTCATGTCGCGCCACAATTTTCATGTCGAGCGACATTTTTTACGTCACGTTACATTTTACATGACATGAGCCATTTTTATGTCACGCATAATTTTTCATGTCATGCCGCCATTTGAATGTCATGCAACATTTTTCATGTCATGTAACATTTTTCATATCATACACCATTTTTCATTTCATACAACATTTTTCATGCCATGCAACATTTTTCATATTATGAAACATTTTTCATTACAAGCAGCAGCTTTTCATGTCATGCAACATTTTTAATGTCGCGCGAATTTTTTTATGTCATGAAACATTTTTTATGTCATGCCACATTTTTCAAGTCATGCAACATTTTTCAGGTCAAGTAGCAATTTCCATGTAATGCAACATTTTCCATGTCACGCAACATGTTTTATGTCAAGCAGCAATTTTCTTGTCATGCAACATTTTTTATGTCACGCAACATTTTACAAGACATGAGACATTTTTATGTCACGCAACATTTTTCCTGTCATGCAGCAATTTTCATGTCATGCAACATTTTCATGTCTTGCAACATTTTTCATGTCAAGCAGCAATTTTCATGTCATGCAACATTTTCCATGTCACGCAACATTTTTTCATGTCGCGCGACATTTTTATGTCACGCAATATTTTACAAGACATGAGACATTTTTTATGTCACGCATCATTTTTCATGCCATGCAACATTTTTCATGTCATGCGGCAATTTTCATACCATGCAACATTTTTCATGTCATGCAGCAATTTTCATGTCATGCTACATTTTCCATGTCACACAACATTTTTCATGTTGCGCGACATTTTTTATGTCACGCAACATTTTACAAGACATGCAACATTTTTTATGTCACGCATCATTTCTCATGCCATGCAACATTTTTCATGTCATGCAGCAATGTTCATACCATGCAACATTTTTCATGTCATGCAACATTTTTCAAGTCAAGCAGCAATTTTTATGTCATGCTACATTTTCCATGTCACGCAACATTTTTCATGTCAAGCAGCAATTTTCATGTCATGCAACATTTTTCATGTCGCGTGACATTTTTTATGTCACGCAATATTTTACAAGACATGAGACATTTTTTATGTCACGCATCATTTTTCATGCCATGCAACATTTTTCATGTCATGCGGCAATTTTCATACCATGCAACATTTTTCATGTCATGCAACATTTTTCATGTCAAGCAGCAATTTTCGTGTCATGCTTCATTTTCCATGTCACACAACATTTTTCATGTTGCGCGACATTTTTCATGTTGCGCGACATTTTTTATGTCACGCAACATTTTACAAGTCATGAGACATTTTTTTATGTCACGCAACATCCTTCATGCAGTGCAACATTTCCCATGTCATGCATCGTTTTACACGCAACATTCTCCATGGTATGCAACACTCTTCATGTCACACAACTTTGCAACCTTTACGTTACGCAGTCTTGCTACATTTGGCATTGCATGCAACATTTTTTATGTCACGCAACATTTCTCAAGGTATTAAACGTTTTTCATGTCAATCATCTTTTTCCATGTCACGTAACATTCATTATGTCATGCAACATTTTTCATGTCGTGCAACATTTTTCAGGACATGCTTTTCAGTAAAATAATTTGAAGGTACAAAGTCACTCCATTTTTAAATGTGGGTAAAAATCTGGTCGTTGGATTCCAGCCACCTCGGAAAACACGGAAAACAAAATAAGGACGTTGAAACGCAGCCGTTGCTTTCACGCTAGTGAGGGATCATACAAATATTACATGCTTCCCAACATTACGCACGCAGAAAACCAACAAGGGAACCGCAAAAATCAACTCACTATTGCGATTCTCTTCTAAAACTATCTATAGGTATAGCAAACTGGCTCACCGGCTACGCGCCGGGTCCCATGCGCCGAGTTGTGCGCCATGCAAAAAGTAAATAGGGTAAAATGCCCAATAGTGGACCCCCTAGTAGCGAAATTTTGCTCTTCCTGGCATAAGGAGTGTGAAATTGTCAAAATTAAAGACACTATAAACAAAGACGGGAAATGATCCAATTGGAATTCCAAATTTACTGTCAGTGTCATTCCAATCGAGCAAGAGACCTGTCATTCCAAAATATAAAATATAAACATGTTTGTATTATTATTTGAATATTTTTTGATGGATTTAGGTAAAAAAGTGTTCGTATGTGGTTGAAAATCAATTAAACATGTTTATAGTGAATTGTGGCTTTTTATTGGGTGGTTGAACACGATACAAATACAATATTTTTGAATTATGAAATTCGTATAAACCAATGTGGAAAGTATATCCAGCATCAGCAGTGTTGCGTACGCAGAGTTGCCTGGTGATTTATTTGTTCAGGGATCAGACTTCCCGTCTTTGTATATAGTGTCTTTAGTCAAAATATTAATTTTGCGTGATATCTAACATCAAGCTCTGCATCTCCTCTTCACGATACATACATAAAACACTCAAATATTCGACGTTATTCTTTGAAATTAACATTCTAAAGTTGGACTAAATTTTCCCTATAGTAGACCCCCTGGGGGCCATAATAGGAAATTGCTTTCCTATAGACGAATCCAAGTAAAAATAAGAAGAAGACACACGACGGTGTTAACTTTGACAGATCCTACAGCTCAGCATAGGGAGATCATTTTAAAATGGTTATAATAAATTCTAGACAAAATGTAATTAAAATCTGATTGATGTACGGTACGGAAAAAGTTCTGAATTACATATCTGAAAGCTTATCTCAATTTTTTGAATATTTTCCAAAAATGTATCTATCATACAGTTCGGAACTTTTTCCGCATCATACATCAATCAGATTTTAATTACATTTTGTCTAGAATTTATTATATGCATTTTAAAATGATCTCCCTATGCTGAGCTGTAGGATCTGTCAAAGTTAACACCGTCGTGTGTCTTCTTCTTATTTTTACTTGGATTCGTCTATAGTCGGCACTTCATTTAATTTTTATGTCCCGTTTCGGGACGTTCTTCTTCCCTATTATGGAGCCACAAAATATTCCTATAATGGACACTCTAGTGTTTATTTTTTAAAGAATTGTAAAAATTAACTAATTTTACTTTCCAGAGCATTTTTAACGCATGTAATCAAATCATAGGACTGTAAGGTAGGTTCTCCCGATGGAATTTCATAGCAAAATATTTCCATTGTGCTGTAATAATAAAAAAATGTCTGGAGGGTCCACTATTGGTTAAGGGTCCACTATTGGGCACTTTACCCTAAACCAATGTCAAACCGATGCATCGATGCGAGCTTTCGGTGAGCTTTTCCACATTCGCTTCTAAGGTATGCAACATATTGTCGTCCCTTTACGGAAAGATATTCTTCATTGGTATTGCTCGAGTCTTAGTACAGTCGGGATTCGCTGGTTGGGATTTTAATACTTGGGTCACTTTTTAGTTGGGCCTCTGCTGGTTGGGTCATGGCCCAACTAAAAAGCAACCGTGCGTCAAAATTCAATGTAAACACGGAAAACGGGATTGTGCGTCACTGGACATCATTTGTGATGTTCAAATCGAAATACACGTGTTCAAATGGCTGTCAGTTGACCCAACTAAAAAACCGAATTCGTTAGTTGGGCGGAGGTCGTGGCCCAACCAGCGAATCACGACTGTACACGTGTTCAAATGGCTGTCAGTTGACCCTACTAAAAAACCGAATTCGTTAGTTCGGCGGAGGTCGTGGCCCAACCAGCGAATCACGACTGTAGTTTTGACGTAGAACTACGTCTGTCTTTTCTATATTGGGGTACACTTTACGATTGCAAAAAATCGAAAAACGTCACGAAAATATGATAGACTTTGATCGTTGATATCTCAGCCGTTTCTCGATGTCAACCAACCCCGTGGCAAGACATGCTTTTCAGCGTAGCGAACATCTTCATGAATATGCCCAGCATACATTTTTAAAAGTACTTCTCCCGAATCGTGCGTTTACAAGCAACTACATTTTATCCAAACTATTGTTGGCTACATAATTTCAAATTATTCAAAAATAATACCAGCTATTATGGGCATGTAAATATAATCCTAAAACATCAAATGGCGTGCATTTATTTCATTTCAAATTCACTATCCAGTTTTCCGCGAGCGGTAATGGCCGCCAGCTTGCCTGCGGGTTAGTCTCTGATTTGACATTTCTGGAGGTCAACTGCACCCACCATTCGAGCATTTTGTTCAATGTGGTATATAAGAAGGCTTGAATTTACTGAATCAGCACCTTCTTATATGCAACATTGGTCAGAATGCTCGGAGCGGTGGGTGCAGTTGGCCTCCAGACACGTCAAATCAGAGACTGAACCGCAAGCAAGCTGGCCATTACTGCTCGCGGAAAACTGGATTGAATGTTGTTCGAATTGCATCCCCGGACCATTTCAACTGTGATGCTCATCACAGTATAAACAATAATAATATCTTTTGTTTGATTCGGAGCGGGAGAACAAGTTACGAAATATGATTTCGTGTAGCGTTTGATTTCACCTATCGATTCACTCCAATTCGTTAGTTTATTATATTTTATCATCAAATAACATAATTCCCATGGTCAAAGATGTAAATCTTGCAAATTATTTCGAAAACAATTTTCTGATTTAACCAAAACAAATAGTAAACAAAAAACATAATGTTTATTTTCGTACAATAACAACGGACGGTAATGAGCTACCGTCCGTGGACATGGTGGCTATTGTCAAACCCCTTGTGATAGTATAGGACGCCAGGGGGTGATGTCAACGCTTCATACCCGATGTACACTAAAGTCGTTTTTTACACGATTTTTTTACACGAATAACTTTTTTTATGCGATTTTTTTACATTTGTATTTCGTGATTTCCGCGGTTCATTCTGACATATTTTAGCACTTACACGATTTTTACGTTGTTTGTATTTACGCGGCTCATATCCTCCGCGTAAAAACTGACTACAGTGTGTTACACTACTGAAAACTAAAAACTAAAAGTTTAGCAATCGGTTTCGGTGAATGAGTCAATCTCGTAAGTGCATCGCAAGCTTCTTCTTCTATAGTACTACATTCCAGCTGGAACTTGGCCTGCTTTTCAACTTAAGCTATTCTAGTAATCTATTAGCATTTCTTTAATTAATTGAAATTATTAATTGAAAATTATTAATTGAAAGCATTCTATGACCGCCATTGCATTAATATGTATCTTGTGTGGCAAATAAAATGAATATAATATGCCCAGGGTGTCGAAAATGTTTCTCACGCGAAAACATCCTTGATCCGATCGAGAATCACCACCAGGGGTTTAGACTGACTTAGTGGCGGGTGCTCAGTCTCTATTCCAGTTTGTGTCGGTGATGGTTGCAGCGGTATACTATCAGCCAGGGTTGTGCTGAATCTTTCTCATACGATAATTATTGGAATGAATCGCCTGCTTTGAGCGTGCTTACAGCGGCACACTAAGAGTTAAGTTTTGGAAATCAGTACGGCGAAAGGCATCTAATGTTTAAAATCTCGAAAAAAAAGCACCTTAATCGAAAAAGTATTTGGTAGGCGTAGTAGCGGACACCTTCCTACATGACCGGTACCAAATAGTTTTTCATGAAAAGATCCTAATTTTGAGAAAACCCGTGTAAGATGTCTTTCACCATACAAATTTCTGGCGGTCTCATGCTGGCTATTGGCGCATATACGATAGCGCCTGGATGTGGAAGTGGCGGGTAGAAAATCAGCCACTGCCAATAATTCATTATCGAACAATTCTTACTCTCTAGCGAGTGATTATCAATGAATCGCCTGCTTTGAGCGTGCTTACAGTGGCACACTAGGAGTTAACTTTCTGAAATCAGTATGGCGAAAGGCATCTAAGGTTCGATTTCTCAAAATTAAGCACCTTCATCGAAAAAATATTTGGTAGGCGTAGTAGCGGACACCTTTCTACATAACCGGTACCAAATAGTTTTTCATGAAAAGTTCCTAATTTTGAGAAAACCCGCATTAGAAGTCTTTCGCCATACAAATTTTTGGCGGGTAACTCATGCTGGCTATTTTACGCATATACTATAGCGCCTGTATGTGGTAGCGGCGAGTAGAAAATCAGCCACGGCCAATAATTCATTGATAATTTGGATATGTTAACGCTTGGGAGTGTTGTTCATCCTTATTTGAAAACTTTATTTTTATCATCCTTTACAAATGTTGGGCTAAAAATAATATACATAACCAGGGTTCGTACCGTTTTGGCTCGAATCCCGAACATTACTCATATTCCGAACACTAGCGTTTTAGCGCCCTAAAATTAAAACTTTCATTGGTTTTCCGCACTGATGATCACGATTTCAAACGTATTTAAGCTCCTGTGGAGAATGTTACACGAATAAAGCCAAAATGGCCATTAAAAACCCGCATAATTACAAACTGCACATGGATATTTTCCCGTACGGTCGACAACAGTATCCTTTACTGTTGACAACTGTAAATGAACAATCTCATATAAAGTTTTAACAGTTTGTGGTACGGTTATTTGACAAATAACAATATGTTGAATGGGTTGTTAAGTTATGTCACCATAAAAAATCGTCTGTTTTCGCGTGCAAAATTTTCGCTCAACAGTATGATAAAATGTTGACATATAATGCAGGAAATAAAGAACATTTTAGAGACAGCATGTTATATGTTGACATTTAGTGATGATGTCCAGCAGTTATGGTTGAATCGATCGAAAAGTATTCGATAACCGCAACGTAAACTGTGAAGCTATATCTCACATCGTAATAATGATTCTGACCATATAACATATTGCTTTTTATTATGCGGGAAGGTAATGTTAGGAATATGAGTCATGTTAGGAATTTGAGTCAAAACGGTAATGCTTACTTAATCTCAGGAGCACAGGATAAACAACGAAAACAGTTTCACCCTGGGCTTGAAAAACGCTTGCTTTGGTCTTATCGAACATAAAAGTCGAAAACCTGTACATTACATACAGCTACGTAGTTCAACGTCACCTTTGCGTACAACCCGATTGGGCTGCACCTTTGAGTTTTTTGCTTTTCTTTCGCCTTTTTTCTTTTGCTGTATTTATTAATCAAGTCTTATTCTCTACACCGTTGAGTTTGGTATTGTACTTCAGTTGAAAACCGAAGTGAGCTCTCGCGACAATCGAGTTTTCTCCGGTTTCCGTTGTCGCAACTACGTCGCGACTAGTGCGCATCATGGCGTACGACGGTGGCATAGATGCGCACTAGTCGCGATGCAGTTGCGACGTCAGGAAATAAGGAAAAACTCAATTGTCGCGAGAGCTCACTTCGGTTTTCAACTGAAGCACAATATATTGTTTAAGTGGATCTTTAAGCCCCAAACGCAATACAACGGAACGGCGACGGAAACGGCAAATTTGACAGAAAATATATGGGCTAACTGTCAAATTGGTGCAAATTGGTGCAACTGTGCTTAATTTGTTATTGCTTGTGCTATGAATTTTTAGACTACTGTGAAAATCATTGCTGACACATCATTTTTCCTCAATCATATTACTCATGGATCTGATTGTTTATCATATTATTGTCGGCGTAGCACCAAGTTAGAATTCGGAAGTCGGGACTTCCGAACCAAACTTTCTTCCGAAGTTGGGGAAGTTGCCTGTATCTGGAGAAAAATCCAACTTAGGTATAAAAAGCGGTATAAATTTATTCCGGATAGACAATATTTACATAGGTACGACCTGCCTAATAAAAACAGTTCTATATGAAGTTAGAACAGTAATATTGACCTATGAAATAATGTCACTGTTTATTTTGATGTTCTTTGATTTTGCAACAATACAAGGTTTTGAAAAGAGTACTGTGCAAAATGATATGTGACTATTAGAGGTTACTGTGAACAGACAACAGATGGTTACTCTATCGTAATTCATGTTCAATTAACGCAGCGGTCGACTTGTTTTGTTACTTGACTATAAATTGTAGGCAACGAGACGAACGAGCAGATTGATTGGAAGGTATTATTTCTTTTTATTTTCATTATGAGATTGCTAATCTATCTTTTTTCAGGGCGGAGTGGCCTTTGCAGCACATAAAAGTCTTCTTTGCCAGTTCGGCCCATGGCTACACGTCGCCAACCGCATGGATGCTACGGACCGGAAGGCATAGGACAGCTCATTGGTAACAGGAGGACAATGTATTCAAAAGTTATAAACCCATTTGAATTCCAACTCCGGCTTCTAGAAAAGCATGATTCGTATTCTAGGATTCGTATTCGTACACTCAGAAAAAAGCACACATTATAAGTAACTGCAGTGCACATAGATTATGACCAGTTGCTTTCGCATTTCTAAAATATGTGCGCTGCTAATAGTTTGTTGTCGATTCGATCATCATAAATTTTATGTGCAAATGTATTGGATTTTCCAATATTTTCGCACATAAAATTTAAAAACTTTGAAAATCAAATGTGTATTAGTAATACACATATTTTTTTAAAAGTTCAACTATCTGATTCCGATTTGTGATTGGATTTAAATAAAAAATAGTTATTTTCTTATATTTAATTGAAAATACGTATAGGTAGCTTATTCAAACTACGAGCTTTCTCACTCAGCAAAAATTGCATGTGTTACCTTTGCCATCAAGCTTCTCTATATAATGTATAGCTCGTAGTCCGAAAAGAGCATTACATTTATTACGAAGTACGTAGAACATCATAGCATGTCAATATTTTGTTTTTTGGGCGGTCATTAGGGCATATTTTAATTTACGGCCAATGCCTCAAGCATACAGAAATATCTGCCGGATCTCTAACTTTTTTTTTACGGATGGACTATGTTTATGTGAATTCAATGTTGCCGGTGATGATAATTGATAACCATCTGCGAAGTTTCTAGACAAAGAATAAAGACAAAGAATAATGTCATGGTTGCACAAAAATCGTTTGAGAAATTTCCTATACCATTTTGTAGGTCACTTCGGTAATACCATTGGCAAACATCTGCTCCTTCTAGCTTCCGGCACCTTTTAGTCGATTGGACGAAGAACAGAATAATATCGCTGCTAAATGAGATCTCCATCCTGCTAAAGAAATATATTCTTTAAATGCATGCTAACTTGTTGACTTTTTTTATTTTTTACTTACATTTAGTTACTAAAATTTTCGTCGGTTTCGAGGTTTTTGCCTTTTTCCCCCGCGAGTTTTTGTTTTGTATGTTTTATCTGCTTTATTTTAAAATATATGTGCGTTGGATAATAGTTTAATAATGACAGCCATTGCAATCATAAATTATGCAAATCAGTAATGTGTTCAAATAGGTCTGCACATAATTTTTAAGATGAGCACTTAAAACGAGAAAAGATCCTCAGACGAATGTTCTATGTGAGTTTCGCACATAGAATATATCATTCAATTAATTTGAGTGTAGGTTTTGATTGCGAAGGTTTTTATTATGATTCATCTATTCGATTTTAGAATTGTATTTTTATTGTGGTTGAAACTATTTCTCGTATTAAAATGTACTTGTAAAATAATATACAAACATATGTGTATTCATTATTCCATTATGAAAAAAAATTGAAAACAAAAAACCATTGCAAAGCAAAAATTAAAGCGCAAGGGGTAAATACCATTCTGCACATTCTTCTATTATGCTTTTACAATAACTTCAAAACTACGTTTATGGTTTCAACCTCCAAAAGTGGATTATATACCAACCTTCTGGTGTATAATTTAAAGAAAATTTTGTTCTAGAAAATGATCATTTTTTTATTGTAACATAACTTAACCGTTTAACTGTAACATAACTTAACCGTTCGTATTGTTGGAACATTTTAGGGTAGTGTGGGTATATGATTGCGTAGGGCCATCTGTACAATTGTACAAGTATTGTATCGAATGGTTATTGATGATACAGGAGATAGCAATCTGATAATCCAGATCTATGCGGGAAAT
>NW_026943732.1:0-10000 GCF_024139115.2 Armigeres subalbatus
CAAATAAGATTAGATTAGGTACCTAGCGTAGTATAAATAGTGTAAGTTGCGATTGTTTTCTTCAAGTCGAGTCAAGTACAAGGCACTGAAGACGACCACACAGTTGTGGTCGAAATACGTATCTGCAAAGATAACGAAAATTAACTGGTGGAATTAAGTGGACAGTACTTAATTCGTCTTAGACGGTTTAATACATTCCACTAAACGAGCTTAATATATTTTTCCCATAATATTCGTGTTCATCAATTTTGGATTTTTTTACCGTCGATTATTTATCTCCAAGCTCAGTCGCAGACTGTGGTAACTGAAATGCTATTTAGGCAGCAGCCAGATATATGAATACACTTGAAGGATATTTAAAAAGAAATTGAAGCGGTACACGATTAAATTGAGCAGAAAATATGATATCTGTTAAACAAACATAATTTTGTTATTTGTTTACCCTTAGCTGTCTCGTGAACGGTTGCAGCTGAAATAGCCTTTAGATGAAATATAGGAGTGTAAATATTTATTCAGAGGATGTTTCTGGAGGGGATTTGAAGCGGAAACATACTTTCTTAGTGGATGAAGAAGATAATAAAATTGAGTAGAAAATTGTGTTTTAGTCAAAGAAACATAGTAAAGTTATTTGTTTACCATTTGCTTGGTCGCAGATGGTCGCAGCTGAAATAGCCTATAGACGACAGATTAGAGTGTAAATATTTACTCACAGGATGTTTCTGGAGGAGATTTCAAGGGGAAACATATTTTCGTAAAGGATGAAGATAACAAAATTTAGAAGAAAATTGTGTTTCCGTCGAAGAAACATAGTAAAGTTATTTGTTTACCATTTGCTTGGTCGCAAACGGTCGCAGCTGAAATAGCCTTTAGATGACAGATTAGAGTGTAAATATTTACTCTCAGGATGTTTCTGGAGGAGATTTCAAGGGGAAACATATTTTCGTAAAGGATAAAGATAACAAAATTTATAAGAAAATTGTGTTTCCGTCGAAGAAACATAGAAAAGTTATTTGTTTACCATTTGCTTGGTCGCAGCTGAAATAGCCTTTAGATGATAGAGATTAGTGTAAATATTTATTCAGGAAATGTTTGTGGAGGGGATCTGAAGGTGAAACATATTTTATTGGTGGATGATAATAATGAAATTCAGAAGAAAATTGTGAATCCGATCATCAAACACAGTAGAGTTTTTCGTTGACCATTTGCTTGGTTGCGGACGGTCCCAACTGAAATAGCATGTAGATGACAGATTCGAGTGTAAATATTTACTCAGAGGATATTTCAAGAGGGAATTCGAAGGTAGAACATAGGTTTCATGAGGTATGCTAACATTTTCACGTATGGTATGTTTAACTCTATTATCTTATGTCGAGTTCGTTTTTAAAAAGTTCCAACCTAAGTGCTGTCAAAGTGTTTTTTTATTCGCTCAGGTTGGAACTAGGTTCGCACTAGGGATCCTATAATGAGAGATATGCGAAAGCGGCCATTGTGAGCCAATCGAGCATTGAGAACTGTCAAAACGTGAGCCAAATGAACGTTGTTATTGTTGCAGATTGAGAGGTATTGAGATTGATTTTAAGAAAAGTTTCATCGGATAAACAATTTGTTTTACTTTCGCGAGTAGAAGTAATATAGTTTACGTGTCGTGTTGCGATATTTTGTACTGCACTTTCATTTCAGTGACAATGCTTAATTCCACAATGTTAGTGGACAGACAAACATATTCCAAATTGTTATCAAATGCAAAGTCATATACACGCTTCAACATTTTGCGCTGTGGCAAGTGCTGGAAGCGTTTGCTAACAAAAATAACAGCGTTGCTAAATCGTCTAGAAAAGTATTTGCATATCTCTCATTATAGGATCCCTAGTTTGCACTAGTTCCAACCCCAAAGCTGTCGGGTTCGCACTGTGTTGTTTCACGGTTTCGCACCGGGTTCACCAATACAACTGTACTATAACTGTCAAAACCATATGAGTGGGTGGGACTGGGCGGAATAAACAAACAGAAGGGAAAAACGAAACTATCTGTTATTCAAATAAAATCCGCGTTGAATTTTTTTTTCAGGAATTTCGTTATATTTGTTATTGTAGTTTTATATGAAATTAATCCGGTACTGTTGTCTAGATTCAGTTTAAAAAATAATTGTCATTATTACTAATTATTCATTCGTTCATTCAGGGTTTTCCTCACAGATTGTGTCCTAAATTAGGTCGGTGGATGGAATTAGTTTGGAAATTCCCCTCGAAACCCGTTCACAAAATCTTAGCGGATTGTCAGACAAATATATTTGAGGAATACCGAATAGAATTCTTTCTTTAATAATATGCAGAATTTCTTTTGAAATTATTCCAAAAACTCTTTCGTGCGTTTCAGCATTTAATTCCAGTAATTCTTTCTTGAATTCTTGTCTTGATATCTTTCAGGCATTCCTCCATATTTTTTTTCCAAGAGATCCCTTCGAGATGAATTCCTTTGAAAATCTTCTAGGAATATCTTTGAATACTGTTCCAGGATTTTCTTTGAAAGTTGCTCCAGGAATTAATTTGGAAAGTTCTTTGAGGAATTCCTCCGGAAGTTCCTTTAGGGATTCCTCCGGAAGATCCTTTAGGAACTCCTCTGGAAGTTTATTGAGGAATTCCTCCGGAAGGTCTTTGAGGAATTCCCCCGGAAGGTCTTTAAGGAATTTCTCCGGAAGTTCCTTGAAGAATTCCTCCGGAAGTTCCTTGAGGAATTCCTTCGGAAGTTCCTTGAGGAATTCCTCTGGAAGGGAAGTAGCTCTTCTGGAAGTTCTTGGAGGAGTTCTGCCGGAAGTTCTTCCAAGAAATCCTCCGCAAAATCCTCCAGGAATTCCCCCGAAAGTCCTTCACCAGTTTCACCGGAAGCTAAAACAGAAATTCATACGGAAGCTCCTCCAGGAAGCAGGAAGTTTTTCGAAGAAATTCCTGAATGAATTAATGAAGAAATTCCTAATGAACTTTCGGATGAATTCCTGAAGGATCTTCCGGAGGAGTTCCTGGTGGAGCTTCTGGAGGAGCTTATAAGGATTTCCTGGAGCAACTTCCGGAGGAAATCCCGAAGGAACTTCTGGAGACAATCCTGAACGAACTTTTGGAGGAAATCCTTCAACCTTCGAATGAATCCTTCAAGGAACTTTCTGAGGAATCCTTCATGGAACTTCCGGAAAAAATCCACAAGGAACTTTCGTAGGATTTCCTCAAGGAACATGTAGAGATGAAACCTGCGGGGGGGAGGGGAATTCCTGAAGGAACTTCCGGAGCAAAACGTTGTTATGTTTTCTATGTTAGACTATTGAAAGATAAGGAATTTCAGAAGGAAATCCTAGCATTAGGGTAGCTTCACAACTCGGGAATTTGATCCCCGGATTTTTCCCCCAGTATTTTTACATATGTTTTCAGGATTTGGGCACGGAAAATCAAAATCCCGGCCCCATTGAAAATCCGGCGGAAAATATTCCCGAGGTGTGAGGCTACCTTTCTTCTTCTCCTTTCTGGTTGCTCTCCGGGGAAAGAGAGCGTGTGGGTGGCACAGCAGGTTGACATTCCTTGCATTTTTACATCTGTAATGGGACAAACAAACTTTTTTTGGGAGACAACGACGAGAGGAAGACATACGGAAGGGATTAACGACAGACATGGAAATGTACAACAAGAGGAAGACATTCGATATGGGGTACGACAGACAAGGGAATGGGCAGACAATGATTACAGTTTTACATCAGCAACTTTCAAAAATTGGTGGACCAGGGACATGTACTCGAGATCAAGGCCCGACAACACTTCCCAATAGGCTTTGGTTGTTTTCCTCGGACCCGGAGATGTTCAGTTAGCGCAGATCTGGGGCCACGATGCTCCTCGCACGCCCACACGACATGATCGATGTCCTGATAATCCTCGCCGCAAACACAGAGATTTCCTTCCGAGAGCCCCACTCTGAAAAGATGTGCATTTAGAGTGTAGTGATTGGACATTAGACGACACATGGTTCGAATGAAGTCTCGTCCCATATTCAATTTTTGAACCATGGACGCTTCGACACCTGCGGGCGAATTGAATACAGCCATCTACCCAACTCCCCATTTGTCCATTTCTGTTGCCAGCTGTTCAAGGTTTCCTGACGAACTAATGTGAAAAATTCATCGAAGGTGATTTTCCGATCGTAAATATCACCTTCCATAGCGCCCACCTTAGCCAAAGAGTCCGCTTTCTCATTTCCCGGGATCGAGCAATGAGAAGGGACCCAAGCCATGGTGATTGTGTAAGACCGTTGTGATAAGGCACTCAAAGCTTTCCGTATCCCATTTAGAAGATACGCTGAGTGCTTAACCGGTTTCATTGACCGAACAGCCTCCAAGGAACTTACACTGTCGGTGAAGATGAAAAGTGGTCAGGAGGTAGGGATGCGATTTGCTCGAGTGAATAGTGTATAGCTGCTAGCTCAGCAGTATACACGGAACAAAACTCTTTGAGCTTAAAGTAGGCGCTATGAAAACGTTGAAAACACCGAAACCAGTGGAGTCATCAATTTTGACCCGTCTGTAAAAAGCTTCTCTCCTCACTGGCGTGCCCGTATTTGCTTGCAAATAATGGAGGTATGACCTCCGCACACAGAAAGTCTGGTATTCCATGAACCTCCTGCTTCATGGACAGATCAAAAGTAACAGAGGAACTGTAAGAGTCTAAGAAGTTAGCACGATTGGTATCTACCGAAGAAGGGCTTACCTCCAGCGTTATGTACCAGTGGTAAATACTCATGAATCGAGATTGAGGGTTTTGTTCGAGCAGCTTCTCGAAGTTATCAATGACCAATGGATTGAGAACCTCACAGCGGATGAGGAACCGGAGCGATAATTCCGCGAAACGATCTGTTAGTGGCAGTACTCCCGCAAGTACTTCCAAGCTCATTGTATGTGTCGAATTCATACATCCTAACGCGATACGGAGACAGCGGTACTGAATCCTTTGAAGCTTCAGCATGTGTGTTTTAGCCGCGGACTGGAAGCAGAAACTACCGTATTCGAGGACCGACAAAATGGTTGTTCTATACAACGTCATAAGATCTTCGGGATGCGCTCCCCACCATGTTCCGGTTATTGATCGCATGAAGTTGATCCGTTTCTGGCATTTTTGTGTCAGATACACAATGTGCTTCCCGAAGGTACATTTCGAGTCGAACCAGACCCCGAGGTATTTAGAAGATATGCTATGAGTGATTGTCTTACCCGTCAGTTGGAGCGGGAACTTTGCCGGCTTATGTTTTTTTGAAAAGACAACCATCTCAGTTTTCTCCGGAGAGAATTCGATACCCAGCTTCGTAGCCCAAGTAGACAAATTGTCCAAAGTATCTTGCAATGGTCCTTGCAGATCAACCGATGTTGGCCCCGAAACGGATACAACACAATCATCTGCAAGCTGTCTCAACGAGCAATTTGGCATGAGACATTCATCAATGTCTCTGACGTAAAAATTGTAAAGAAGGGGCTCAAACATGAGCCCGGGGGAGACCCATGTAGCTAATTCGTGAAGTTGCCGAGTCACCATGAGAAAAACTCATACGCTTCTCTGACAACAAATTGTACAAATAGTTGTTCAAAATTGGTGAAAGTCCACACTCGTGGAGTTTATCAGATAAGACATCGACGCAAACTGAATCAAAAGCTCCCTTAATGTCCAAAAACACTGAGCCCATTTGCTCTTTTTTAGCGAAAGTAAGCTGAATTTCTGAAGAAAGCAACGCAAGACAGTCGTTCGTTCCCTTGCCCCTGCGGAAACCAAATTGTGTATCTGACAACAAACTATTCGATTCAACCCATTTGTCTAGCCGGAAGAGAATCATCTTCTCCAACAGCTTCCGAAGACATGACAGCATCGCGATGGGGCGATACGAGTTACAATCCGACGCGGGTTTTCCGGGCTTCTGGATGGCTATCACCCTCACTTCCCTCCAATCATCCGGAACAATGTTGCACTCCAGTAACTGATTGAACAAGTTCAATAAGCGCCTCTTCGCGACGTCTGGGAGGTTTTGAGCAAATTGAACCTGATTCTATCCATCCCTGGAGCGGAATTGTTACATGAAAGGAGAGCAAGTGAGAATTCAATCATCGAAAAGGGACGATCCATATCATCCCTGTCTGCAAAAGCATCACGTAGCTCTTGCCTCACCGGTACCGAATCCGGACAAACTTTCTTTGCGAAGTCAAGTATCCACCGCGACGAGCTTTCACGATCTTCGTTTACGGACGACACGTTGCGCATTCTTCTCCCGACGGTCCACAGAGTTTTCATTGAAGTCTCGCGCGATAAACCTTCAACAAAAGTGCGCCAATATTCGCGCTTCTTCACTTTGACCAGTTTCTTGAACAGGATTTCGAGCGCGGTGTATCGTTTGTGAAGTACGATCGAGCCGTGTTTCCGACATTCTTTGAACGCGGCGGATTTCTTGCGATAAAGTTGTGTACACTCGATGTCCCACCACGGACTGTAGGGTTTCCTACGAACCGAAGCTCCTGGCACCGGCCGACGTTGTGCCTGAAGAGTGCTTTCAAGAATCAACTGCGATAGAAACTTGTACTCTTCCCGCGTGGGAAGTGCTTCTATCGACTGTATGCCATCGCTGATGGCGTCCGCATATTTGCCCCAATCGATGTGCTTCGTGAGGTCATATGAAAGATCGATGGAAGCAGATTGCTTATGTCCATTGGAAATCGAAACTTCGATCGGCAAATGATCACTACCATGGGGATCTTGGACCACCTTCCAAGTACAGTCCAACGATAATGAGCTCGAACAAATGGAAAGATCTAGACGGCTATCTCTTGCTGGAGGAGCCACTCGTGTAACTTCTCCTGTATTCAAAATTGACATATTGAAGTCGTCGCAGAGGTCGTATATCATTGATGAACGGTTGTCGTCGTACAGTTCCCCCAGCCTGTTCCGTGGGAGTTAAAATCTCCCAGGAGCAACAGTGGCTCGGGCATAACCGAGCAGATGTGCGAGAGATCTCTTCGAGATATCGCGGTGTTTGGAGGAAGATATATCGAGGCGATACTGAGGTCTTTTCCTCGAATAGTCACCTGACATGCGACAGCTTCGGTGCCAGACATCGGCGCAAGATCGACTCTATAGAAGGAGTGCTGTAAAAGCACTCCTTCCTATCGATTTGCCCGATCGCGGCGGATTATGTTGAAATCAGGAAGATGAAGGTTCACATCTGGTGTTAGCCATGTTTCACATAAAGCAAAAGCATCGCATTGTAATTTGTTAACTAAAAATTTAAAAATATCTAATTTTGGAAGAATACTTCGACAGTTCCACTGTAGAATCGAAATCATGTTACCCTTATTGACTAAGTTAGCCATCGAAGGATACAAATGACTCGAGGAGGGGCATTTTCGAAGCCAGCTGCTTCAGGAGAGGAGTCAGAATAGGAAGAACAGTTTTGACCATGTTCTTCACGGGGTCGGAAGCATCAAAGAAGTTGAGGATGAGCTCCACGATGCCAAAAAGTGTGAACATTGGAGCGCTTGGGAGTTCTTCTGCTCGCTCTGTATGCTCTCTTTCTGGCTGAGAAATCGCAAAAAATGGGGTATCTGGGATTTTAGATGTTCCCGGAAGCGGTGGAAACTCTCGATCATCCCGATGTGAAACCACAAAAGTTGATCGTTTTTGAGTATTTCCTCCCGCTTTGAATTTGACCATGTTGGATTGGGGCTCACTTTGAGGCTGTTTTCTAGGCTTTTCGAGGGTCGCTGGCTCTGTTTTATTCTCTTCCTCGTTGAGCCATTGAAAACAAAGGGAACCCCATTTCCAACCTCGGAGTCAGAGCTACCTTGATCGTCCAAAGGAAGAGACGAGTAGATGGTGTCAGAAACGAGTGGAGGAGCGGCCTTCCTCAACATTTCGGCGTAACTTCGCCGAGAACGTTGCTGAAGAGACCGCTTCTGGCGGATTCGCTGCTGTATGTACGTTGGGCAAGCTTCAAGAGCATGTGGAGGGCTTTCGTTACAATAGACACATTTCGGTGCCGTCTTGCACGCTCCCTCCACATGCTTCTCTCCGCATGATGCACAGCGAGGTTTATTGCAACAGTACTGAGCGGTGTGGCCCAGCTGCTTGCAATTAACACAATTCATCACCTTCGGTACATACAGCCGAACAGGTAGACGAAGTTTGCCAATCACTACGTAGTCAGGCAGTGCGGACCCGGAAAAAGTGACGCAGAAAGAGTCAGACGGGGAATAACTCCGCTTCTCCCCTCCTGCGACACCGAATTCATTTGTTTGCAATCCAGTATCGCAACAGGAGGCAAAGAAACGTTCTTGAAACGACCGAAACCTTGTTTCAAATCGTCGCATGTCATACTTCCCTCCGTCACTACCCGCGATCTCACAAACTGCTGACGGTAAATACACCTTATATTCGAGAGTGAAAAGCTCACAGGTGGCAATCTCGTTGGCCTGTTTGCGATCACTGACCGTGACACGGAGTTTACTGGACCCAACCATGTCAATGGTCGTGACAGACGAAAATCGCTTTTCCAGATCTTTGCTAATCTGGCTGATATTCAAACGTTTGCCTTTGGGTCGAAAGAAAACAACATACGGCCCACTAGAGTCGTGAGGGTAGACCTTGGGACGGGGGCTCGTAGAGGAAATTTTAGCGTTGCTGGTGTCCATTTCGTTTTGGTTTGGAACACCCGAATGCAACGAAACATCTGACATGGAATACGAAGTACCCCGCCAACTTCGCCTTCGCGCATTGCGGACACGAAATGCGCCGCTGCAGCGAGGCACAATCTCTTTTAAAACTAAAAAATTATCACAAGGGCAGCAAAAAACACACACACAAACAAAATAATGATTTGGGACAGAGGGGAAGACGAGCAAAAAAGAAAGAAAAAAACTATTCCAATAAGATGGAGAAGAGAGGGGAACAATGAGAGGGAGCTCAATTAAATACTTGCGTTCACACTGCTGTGTTGCCGGCTAACAGTTCTGGCAGCACACACTAGCTCGATGGACACTCGCCGGTGGTGCGGTCGAAGCGAACCACGCTATTGTTGGTGTTCTCGCCGCACCCAACACTGCAACTGGGTGGATGGATGGTGGCAGGACGGCGGCGTCTGTGTTGGTGGAGACGCACGATGGATGATGACTGTCGGCGTGGGACGATGATGCCTGCGCCTGCGATGGACGCCGAATAAACTGCAAAGTTTTGCGTAGTTGCAAAACCAACGAAATGGCTACTTAACTGCTACAGCTAAGCACCACTTCCACTCAAGCACTATGTTTCAAAACACTTTCGGAAAAAAAAAACCACTACCTGTACTTCAGGAAAAAAAACCGAATGAGAAGCAGACCGTACGCGGTCTTACAACCGTCTCGCACGGATGCTCGACGTGGAATGTAAATTTGGTTGTGGTTAAAAGAATGTCTAGCACTGTGTTGCTTGTTCTAGTATGTGTGGCTGATGATTGAACGATGTTTTGGGCTTCGTAGCCGTGCTGTTCAATGTGGGTACGAGTGGCCCTAGAAAGAAAAACTTTTTTTGTAGAGCAAAAAATTCTACACTGTCGACTGGGTCTAATGCTAGGTGACCGCAGGTTTATCCAACAGTTAACTAGACTGAACAGAACGCCTGGTAACAGACGAAAACAATATAAAATCAGAACGCTGTTATTCAGCTGGAGAGCTTCATTGAAGTTTTCGAAGGCAGCATTTTCAAACTTGCGGTGCTGCAAGAAACGACCAGGAGATAGATGGAGCGGGTTAGGTGATGTTGTTGGAATGGGGGAGGTGTGGTTGCCTGGTCACTGGGTGTGGGGACTTACAGCCTTGGGAGAATTCAAGGAAAGCCCGAGCGTCTTGAGTTACGAGTCTTATACCGAGCTTATCCTCGGGATGCCCGTGAAGCCGTTTGGATTAGATGTTCCTATATAAGCTCCCATCTTCGAGGAAACAGATGAGGGCAGTGATGCT